>NC_073307.1:76835060-77135060 GCF_027595985.1 Sorex araneus
GGAGTAGTCCCAGAGCACTGCAGGGTATAGTCCCAAGCCACTCCTTCTAACTGCCCCCCTCCCCAGTGATAAAGCACAACCTTGACTGTTATGTAAGGACTGGGTTATTGAAAAGGCAATCTAAGGGAAAACAGATTCCTGGAAATGACAGTCTGGAGAGAGAGCACCGGCCAAGCCGCTCGCCTTGCATGCAGCTGGGCCCCAAGCTCAGTCACCATCACCTCATGCTCCCAAGAAAGATCTGGAGCGAAACCTAGAGCTGTTGTCCTGACCCCTTCCTTCCTCCACCTGTCCCCCCCAACAAAAGAGTCCTGGAAATATAAGAGAACAAGGACAACAGTTATGCACCTCTGCAACACAGCGGAGCAGGACGAAGGGAGAAGTTCCGAACAATATTGACATCAGGGAATAGGAAAAAAAAACTCCATTCCGTGACTTAAGTTCATATGCGAAGAAACTAGAGCAAGGACAAACGGAACCCAAAATAAGGAATAATACAAATTAAGCAAAAATCAATTCCATATAAACTAAAAAATATAAAAGATATATGAAATCAATTATTGGTTTTTCAGAAACATAAACATCATGGGATCAGTGATGGAACATCATAAGTAAAATGTCAACCATGAACAACTTTGTAACTCGTGGTGCTTTAATAAAATAACATTTGTGTGTGTGGGGGGAACCAAGAATAACTCCTTACTAGACTTTCAGAAAAAAAAAAACTCTAATACAGTATTTCTCTGCATAATCTCCAGTATCCACATAATTAAAATTTTTTTTGAAAATTTGAAAAACCTGGGATATGACTGTTATAGTTTTGTTTTGTTTTATTGTAATTTAAGTAACAATGTGAAGCTTAATAACAACACAGGTGCTGGAGATAGTATAGCTTGCAAGCAGGGCACTTGATTTGCACATGGTGACCGCATTCATTCGCTAGTCCCCCTCATGCCCTGCCAGGAGTGGCCCTGAGCACTGTCAGATGTGCTTCCCAAACGAAAAAATAAATCACAAAAAGAGGGGCTGGGACTGTGGGTCAATGGACTTGCAATAAAAAATTATTCCAATCAAAACATGAAATGCAGGATGGATCAGGAAACCAAGCCCAACTGTTTACTGCTTACAGGAACACACTTGAACTCACAGAATAAATGAATAAGTGAAAGAATGGAAAACAATCATACAAGTCAATGGTAGACAAAAAATATCTGGATTTCTATACTTATATCAGTCCAAATAGAACTCAATGTAAAGAACATAATTAGAGATTGGGATGGACACTACTTATTTTTTAAGGAAACAATCAAGTGCTAACTCTCAATGGCATATTGGCACCAAATAAAGAGGCAGCAAAGTTGATAAAGCTTATGGTTACAGTCTTAAAGAGGCACATTGATGGAAACACAATAGTAGTGGGGAGATTTCAACACTTTTTTTTGTCACGAGACAACTCAATTAGATAGTAAATCAATAAAGATGCAAGAATCCTATATGAAGAATTAGAGGAACTGAGATTTAAGTGATACACAGGGCCTTCTATTCCCCCAAATCTGGGTACATTTTTCTCTAGAGCACATGAAACATTTTCCAGGATAGATGACATACTTTGGCACAACTCAAGTGTACATAAAATTACAAACATCAAAGAAATCATATCAAGCATAGTCTCAGAGCACTATGTTATGAAGGTGGAATTAACCATTAAAAGGAGATTGGGAACAGTGCTGCAATGAACATAGACATGCAGGCATCATTTCTGCTATGTGTTTTTGTGCCCTGGGGTATATTCCAAGAAGTGGTATTGCTGAGTCATAAGGAAGCTTAGTTTCTAGTTTTTTGAGAATGCCCATATTGTTTTCCAAAAAGGCTGGAACAGCCGGCATTCTCCCAATAATAAATGATAGTTCCTTTCTCCCTCATCTGTGCCAGCACATGTTGTTGTTGTTCAATTTGTATCAGTTTGTAGCCAGAATCTGGAAACCATCTGAGTAACTAAGAATAAAGGTATGGTTCAAGAAACTATGGTACATCTAAACAATGAAATATTGCACAACTATTAGGAAGAATAAAGTCATGAATTTTACTTATAAATGAATGGACATGGAGAGTATCATGTTGAGTGAAATGAGTCAGAAGAAGGACAGCTAGAACGATTGCATTCATTTTTGAAATATATATTTAAAAAATAGTGCGAGACTAATACCCAAGGACAGTAGAAAGGAGGCCAGGAGGATCGTTGCATGGTTGAAAGCCTGCTTCAAGTGCTGGGGGAGAGGGCAGTTGGGATAGAGAAGGGATCACTATAACAATGATGATTGGAAGGGATGGCTCTGGACGGAAGATGCATGCTGAAAGTGGGAAAAGGACATGATGGCATTTCAGCATCTGTATTGCAAACCACAATGCCCAAAGAAATATAGAAAGAAGAAAAGTATCTGCCATAGAGGCAGACTGGGTGGGGATGGGGGGATAAGTAGGATTGGTGCAGAGACACTAGGGACATTGGTGGCTGGAAAGGTACACTTGTGGAGGGGTGATTGTTGGAACATTGTATGACTGAAACCAAATCATGCTTTGTAATTGTAATCTCATGGTGATTAAATTGAATTAAATTAAATTAAATTAAAAATAAGGGAATAAAAAAGATAATAAAATACTAAGCAAATTCAACCTGTATGCAAGGTTCCATCCCAATGGAAAACCAGCAGGACTGTTCTGTTTTACAAGAAGGGAGACATCCACGACATCAACAACTATCGCCCAATCTGCCTGTTGTCCATCATCTACAAGTTATTCACTCGAGTCAACCTGAATAGAATAGGGAGAACACTAGATGAAGGACAGCCATGCGAGCAAGCCACATTCCGAAAAGGATTCAGCACAATCGATCATATCCATATAGTGACCAAGCTCATTGAAGTTTAGCAAAAGTTCAAGATGCCACTCTGTCTAACGTTCATCAATTAAAGAAGGCCTTCGATTCTGTTAAGATGAAGCCCAAGCCAAACTGGGCTTCGAGATCCTCCACGAGCTGTATTGCGGGTTCACTACCAGAATCTCACCATTCTACAAGGAAGTGATCATTGACGTAAAGAATGGGGTACAGCAGGCACTGTGCGACAGTGCTGCAGTGCTATTCCTGTCTTTGCACTCAGGTATCACACTTGGTAGAACTTGGGGTATATTATGGGGTATCAGGGATTGTATCAAGGTCAGCCATATGTAAGGCAGGTTCCCTCCCCCCTGTACTGTCTCTCAAGTCCCCTGATTATTCTTCAAAAGAATTAAAAAAATAAAAACTCTTTATTAGAGTCTCAAGGATAAAAAAGAGTAAATTCCCAAATTATATCAGACATGAAAAGGAAGAAATTACTACAGATCCCACAGAAATTCAAGATCATGATAGGTTACTATGAAAAACTTTATACAGTTATTCTTGAGAAACTAACAGTAATGGACAGATTCTTAGGAGGATTCAACTGCCCAAAACTGAGGGAGAAGGAAATTAAAAAATCTAAGCAGCTCAACCACGAGCAAGGAAATCGAAACAGTAATTAAGAATTGCTGAAGAACCAAAGCCTTCGTTCAGATAGATTCACTGTTGGTTCTATGAGTCCTTCAAAGACTTACTATCCTTACTACTCAAAGTCTTTCAAATATTTAAGAAACAAGGATCACTTCTAATAGCCTCTATTAGAGCAGCCTTACTCTAACATGCAAAGCAGATTGAGCAATAATAAAATAGAAAATTTTAAGACCAATTTCCCTGATGAGCATTGATGCAAAATCATCAATATTTGCACACTAAATGCAGCAAAACATCAAAAATATCATTTGTCATAATCAAATGGAATCAATTGCATGCAGGGATGGTTCAATATATGCAAATCAGTTGGATTTTGAAAAAAAAATCCACATCCATTTATGATTAAAAAAAGGTTATAAAAGTAATCTTTCTGAAAGTAGAACTGACCCTCTAAAACAAAGCCTCATCCAATATAATTCTCAATGGTGAAAAAATAAAATATTGCCTCTGAGGTAAGACATATAGCAATGATGTCTACAATCTCCAATTTTATTCCACATAGTGTTTAGTTGTAGTAACAGCAATTAGACAAGAATTGGGGAGCTAGACAGATGGTAAAGAAGATGAGGAAGGCCTTTGATTCTGTTAAGATGAAGCCTTACATATGGTCAGCACAGACACAATCTCTGGGTAGCTTGCCAGTCTCTGCCATGTGGTAGAAATACTCTTGGTAGCTTGTTGGGCTCTCTGAGAGGGAAGGAGGAATCGAATCCAGGCCAACCATGTGCAAGGCAAACACCCTACCCACTGAACCAGCACTAACCATATTGATAGCATTACAGATATGGACTTTCAAGAGAAAAATGGTGAGTATGTTCATTGAGATCAAAGAAATTGTAGTACAAACAGCATTGAAACACAAGAAAATGTGGGAAATATAGACTCAGAAATGACAAACCTAAAGAACAAGGAAGTCCAAATAAAAAAACTCAGTGGAAAACCTTATCAGCAGAATATCCGCCTCTAAAGACAAAATCAGTGAGCTTCAAGATAAGATGCAGCAAACCTCTGTACAGCAACAAAAAATGGGGAAAACCTCAATATAAATGAAATCATCTTGGAATGATTTCAAGAGGAATATCATAAGAATCATTGGTCTCCCCAAGGACCAGGGAAGAAACTCTGGTAAAGAGTAATAGTTAAAGAAATCATTGCTGAGAAATTTCCAGAGTTGGTGAGCACAATTCAAGAGCTGCGAAGGGTACCAGCAAAAAGAGACCTAAATAGAAATACTCCAAGAAACAGTCTAGGGCTGGAGCAATAGAACAGTGGGAAGGGCATGTGCTTTAGAAGCGACCAACCCGGGTTGGATCCCTGGCATCCCATATGGTCCCTCAAGTGCCGCCAGGAGTAATTCCTGAGAGCAGAGCCAGGAATGATGCCTGATCATTGCTGGGTGTGATCAAAAAAAGAAAAAAAAAAGAAACTAATTCTAATTCTAAGAAAAGAAACTAATTTCTAATTCTAAAATTAGAAGTCCTAATCAGATTAGTGAAAGTCAAAGGCAGATATAGAATATGAAAGCAGCAAAATCAAAGAAGAAAATTACATGCAAAGGAGCATTCTAAAGATTCATGCTTTGGCCCCAAAGACAGTGATGGGGGTTAAAAAGCTCAGTGAGGGGCTGGAACTATAGCACAGTGGGTAGGGCATTTGCCTTGCACAGCCAACCTGGGTTTGATTCCCAGCATCCCATAGGGTCCCCCAATCACCTCCATGAGTAATTCCTGAGTGCAAAGCCAGGAGTAACCCCTGAGCATCACTGGGTGTGACCCCCCAAAAAAACTCAGTGAAATTAAGGCATCACTAAGAATACTTTACCCAGTCAGACCTTTGTCAGATTTGAAGGAATGAATCAGAGCTTCACAGATAAACAACTCAGGAGCTTTAGAGACTCAAAACCAACCTTTGCAAGAAGTACTGCAAGGATTTTTTTAATACAAGATAAATCTTATAAACCCACCAAGTTTTTAAGAAAAGATGACACAAAACTATGACAAAAATCTCATTTGATGTCAAAGGCCTAAATGCACCAATTAAGAAAAACAGTGGCAGGATGGATTAGAAAACTAAATACAACTTTCTGCTCCCTACAAGAAACATATCTGAATAGTACTGACAACACAGACTCAAAGTCAACACTTACAGGACAATATTTTAAACAAACAACTCCCTCCAAAAAGTTGGTGTCACCACAAAATCAGACAATAGGTTTCTGATTTTAAAAAGTTGTAAGAAGAAGAGAAAATCATTTCTTAAAGATCAGGAGTATTTACATGAGCAATAACTCATACTCCTAAATATGCATATATATGTATATATGTGTGTATATAGATATATAGTATACATGTAGATATACATACATATATAATGAGAAGATGCCAGAAAATTACTTAAAGCAGCTAACACACTTGAAGGAAGACACTGATAGCAAGCACACAATAATAGTAGGAGACTTAAACACCACCTCTCAATATCTGTCACCTCTCAATAAATCAACTAGACTAAATTTCAGCGAGAAAATATTGGCTTTAAAAGAAGAAATGGAAAAGAGGGGCTTAGTACACACACACACACACACACACACACACACACACATGCACACATGTGCAATGCCCATGGGACATTCTCCAAGATACTCACATATTGGGTCACAAAACGTATCAGGAGGATAGAAATCATATCAACTATCTTCTCAGACCATGATGTTCTAAAAATTGAAGTTAATCACAAACAGAAATAAGAAAATAACTCAAACACATGGAAACTAAACTGTTCATTAATGAACAATCAAAGCGGAAATCAGAGAGGAAATCAACATTTCTGGGGAAAGAAAAAAGAACAAGGATGTGAGTTACCAGAACTTACGGGACACAGCAAAACCTGTGCTAAGAGTAGAGTTCATAGCTATGAAAGGTTTCCTCAAAAGGACTCTCATAAATAAACTAACTGCACAGTTTAAGAAACTGGGAAAGGGTCAACAAAAAGGGGCCCAAAGCAAAAATAAAGAAGGAAATAATATTACTTAGCAGAAATTAATAAATACAAATCAAAAGTAAAAATCCAAGAGATTAATGAAATCAAAAACTTCCAAAATATAAATAATATTGGTAAACCATTAGCAAAACATGTAAAGAAATAGAGAGAAATTTACTGAGCTGATTTAAAATGAAAAGGGGAATATCACAACATATACCACAGAAATGTAAAGAATCATCAGAGACTATTTTGAAAATCTGTGCCATGAAGTGAAGAACATAGAAGAAATAGATAAATTTTTGGACTTCTATAATATCCTAAGGCTGACCCAAAGAGCATACAAAACATCTTAAAAACAATTACTATTAAGGAAATATATATGGTAATCAAAAATCTCCCCCAAGATGCTAAAGCAATAGTAAAACAGTTAGAGATTTTACCTTGCACATAGCTGACCTGGGTTCAATTCTCTGGTACCCCATATGTTTCTCAGAGGTCCTCCATGAGTGATTCCTGAGGGTAGAGACAGGCCTTAGGCCCAAACTGGTGTGGGCACCCTGCCATCCAAAAATTTTTTATTACCAAAGGGGTTCAATCGTGAGTTCATTAAAGAAGACATACTACCAATTCTTTTTATTTTACCAGAAATTCATTTTTGTTTATTTAGTTCTGGAGGTTTATGACAAAAATTCTTTTTTTTATCTTCTTTTTTTTAACTAATTAATTTTTTTAATTAGTGAGTCACAGTGAGGGTACAGTTACAGATTCACACATTTTTGTTCTTGTTTTTCCCTCATGCAATGTTTAAGAGCCCATCACTCCACCAGTGTCCATTCTCCACCACCAATTAACCCAGTATCCCTCCCATCCCGTAGTCCCATCCCCCCACCTCACCCACCCTCTGTGGCGAGGATTTCCAATTTGATATATCTCTTTCCTTTTAGGAGTTGTGGCCTGAAATAGGGGTATTGAGTGGTCATCCTGTTCAGTCTCTAGTCTACTTACAGTAAGCATCTCCCTTCCCGTGCAGGATCTCCAGTCACATATTACTAGGTGTTCCCTTCTTTGTCTGGGATGACTTTTCCCCAGCGTGTGAGGCCACCTTTCAAGCTATGGAGCCAACATCCTGGTAATATATACTACAACTCTTGGGTATTAGTCTCGTACTCTGTTGTTCTATATTCTACAGATGAGTGCGATCTTTCTATGTCTGTCCCTCTCTTTCTGGCTTATTTCACTTAGCATGATACTTTCCACGTTGATCCACTTGTATGCAAAGTTCATGACTTCATCCTTTCTAACAGCTGAATAGTATTCTATTGTATAGATGTACCAAAGTTTCTTTAACCAGCCATCTGTTCTCGGGCACTCAGGGTTTTTCCAGATTCTGGCTACTGTAAATAGTGTTGCGATGAATATATAAGTGCAGATGTCATTTCGAATATACTTTTTTGTTTCTCCTGGATATATTCCCAGAAGTGATATTGCTGGATCAAATGGAAGCTCAATTTCTAATTTTTTGAGAATCGTCCATATTGTTTTCCAAAGGGGCTGGAACAGTCGGCATTCCCACCAGCAGTGTAGAAGGGTCCCCTTCTCCCCACATCCTCTCCAACAGCGATTGCTTTTGTTCTTTTGGATGTGTGCCATTCTCTATGGTGTGAGGTGGTATCTCATGGTTGTTTGTTTTGATTTGCATCTCCCTGATGATTAGTGAAAAAGGCATATGAAAAAATAGCATTTTTTCATATGCCTTTTGCCATTCATATCTCTTCCTTGGAAAAGTTTCTGTTCATTTCTTCGGCCCATTTTCTGATGGGCTTGGATGTTTTCCTCTTGTAGAGTTCAACCAGTGCTTTATATACCCTTGATATCAACCCTTTCTCAGATGGGTATTGGGTGAATATCCTTTCCTATTCTGTAGATTGCCTTTGAATTCTGGTCACTGTATCTTTTGCAGTGCAGAAGCTTCTTAGTTTAATATAGTCCCATTTGTTTATCTCTGTTTCTACTTGATTGCTTTGTTCCGTGTCATCTTTGAAGATACCTTTAGCTTCAATATCGTGAAGGGTTTTGCCGACCTTGTCTTCGAGGTATCTTATGGATTGTGGTCTGATGTTGAGGTCTTTAATCCATTTTGATCTGATTTTTGTGCATGGTGTCAGGTCAAGGTCTAAGTCCATTCTTTTGCATGTGGTTGCCCAGTTGTGCCAGCACCATTTGTTGAAGAGACTTTCCTTGCTCCACCTCATATCTCTTGCCCCCTTCTCAAATATTAAGTGATCATACATTTGGGGTTGTGTGTAGGGATATTCTGCTCTGTTCCATTGGTCTGCGGCTCTGCCTTTGCTCCAGTACCATGCTGTTTTAATTGTTACCGCTTTGTAGTAGAGTTTAAGTTTGGGGAGGGTGATGCCTCCCATCATCTTTTTTTCCAAGAATTGTTTTAGCTATCCGTGGGCGTTTATTGTTCCATATAAATCTCAGGATTGCTTTATCCATTTCTTTGAAGAATGACATGGGTATCCTTATAGGGATCACGTTAAATCTGTATAATGCTTTGGGGAGTATTGCCATTTTGACAAAGTTTATTCTCCCTATCCACGAGCAGGGGATATGTTTCCATTTCCTCATGTCCTCTTTTATTTCATGGAGTAGCATTTTATAGTTTTCTTTGTAGAGGTTCTTTACTTCTTTAGTTAAGCTGATTCCAAGGTATTTGATTTTCTGGGGCACGATTGTGAATGGGATTGCTGTTTTCATGTCCCTTTCCTCTGTCTCATTGTTTGCATAAAGGAAGGCCATGGATATTTGGGCATTGATTTTATAGCCTGCAACTTTACAGTATAAGTCTATTGTTTCTAAGAGTTTCTTAGTAGAGGCTTTAGGCTTCTCTAGGTATAGTATCATATCATCTGCGAGTAGTGATACCTTGATTTCTTCCTTTCCTATCTGAATCCCCTTAATATCTCTTTCTTGCCTAATGGCTATTGCTAGTACATCCAATACTATATTAAAGAGAAGTGGTGAGAGGGGGCATCCTTGTCTTGTCCCCGATCTTAGGGGAAAGGCCCTTAATTTTTCCCCATTGATGATAATGCTTGCCATAGGTTCGTGGTAGATGGCTTTGACTATCTTGAGGAAAGTTCCTCCAAAACCCATTTTGGTGAGAGTTTTTATCATGAATGGGTGTTGGATCTTGTCAAATGCTTTCTCTGCATCTATTGATATGATCATATGGTTTTTATCTTTACTTTTGTTGATATGATGGATTATGTTGATTGATTTCCGAATGTTAAACCATCCTTGCATCCCCGGGATGAATCCCACTTGGTCATGGTGTATGATCTTTTTGATGAGTTGTTGGATTCTATTTGCTAGTATTTTGTTGACGATCTTCGCATCGGTGTTCATCAAGGATATTGGTCTATAGTTTTCTTTGTTAGTGGTGTCTTTGTATGCTTTTTGTATTAGGGAGATATGTGCCTCATAGAAACTGTTCGGGAGGGTTCCTGTCTTTTCAACTTTCTGAAAAAGCTTGAGGAGAACTGGCAACAAGTCTTCTTTAAACGTTTGGAAGAATTCGCCAGTGAATTCATCTGGACCTGGGCTTTTGTTTTTGGGGAGAATTTTGATTACAATTTCTATTTCCTTGATATCTATGGGCCTATTCAGGTTCTTCAAGTCTTCTTGGTTCAGTTTTGGGAGATTGTAGGAATCAAGGAATTCGTCTATTTCTTTTAGGTTCTCTTGCTTTGTGGCATATAGACTTTCAAAGTAGTCTCTGATCATCTTTTGAATCTCCTTGGTTTCTGTTGTGATGTCCCCCTTTTCATTTATGATTCTGTTTAATAGGGTTTTCTCTCTTTCTCTCTTTGTGTGTCTTGCTAGCTGTTTATCAATCTTATTTATTTTCTTGAAGAACCAGCTCTTTGTTTCATTGATCTTTCAGATTGTTTTTCGGGATTTCATATCATTAATTTCTGCTCTAAGTTTTATTATTTCTTTCCTTCGGTCTGGTTTGGTTTCTTTTTGCTGGTCCTCTTCTAAGCTCTTGAGCTGCGAAGTCAAGCTATCTACATAGGCCCTTTCTTCCTTTCTGAGGAAAGCTTGCAGAGCTATAAATTTTCCCCTTAACACAGCTTTAGCTGCGTCCTGTAGGCTCTGGTAGCTTGTGTCTTCATTCTCATTTGTTTCGAGGTATTTTTTGATTTCTTCTTTGATTTCCTTCATTACCCACTCATTGTTCAATAGTGAGTTGTTTAATTTTCAGGTGTTTGATTTGGTTCTCCACGTCTGTGCATGATTAACTTCCATCTTCAGTGCATCATGGTCTGAGAAGATAGTTGATACAATTTCTATCTTCCTGATTCTATTAAGGTATAATTTGTGACCCAGAACGTGTTCTATTCTGGAAAATGTTCCATGTGCGCTGGAAAAGAATGTGTATTCTTTCTTTTTGGGGTGTATAGCCCTGTATAGGTTTATTAGCCCTGTCTTCATTCAGAACCATTGTTTCCTTGCTGAGTGTTGTTCTTGTAGATCTATCCAGAGGTAGTAAGGCAGTGTTGAAGTCTCCTACTACTATCGTGGTGCTAGTTTTGTCATCCTTAAATTCTGTTAGGAGTTCTTTTACGTATTTAGCTGGTCGTTCATTAGGTGCATATACGTTTAAGAGTGTGATTTCTTCCTGTTGTACATATCTCTTGATGAATAGGAATTGACCTTCGCTGTCCTTTCTAATCTTTTTCAGCCTGAAATCTATGTTGTTTAATACTAGTATGGCCACCCCCACTTTTTTGAGGGAGCTGTTTGCTTGCAGGATTGGTTTCCATCCTTTGATTTTGAGTTTGTTTTTGTTCTGACTATTCAGATGTGTTTCTTGTAGGCAGCAGAAAGTTTGGTTTAGTTTCCGAATCCATTTTGCCACTCTGTGCCTCTTGATTGGTGCATTTAGACCGTTAACATTAAGAGAAATTATTGTCATGGGATTTTGTGCCATTTTTCTGTAGGGTTTGTTGTTCTTATAGGTTTTTTCCTTGTCTTATAGTAGCCCTTTTAATTCTTCTTTTAAATTTGGTCTTGAGTCTATGAAGTTCCTGAGATGTTGTTTCTCCGTGAAATAGTGTATGGTCCCTTCAAGTTTAATTGAGAGTTAAGCCGGGTAAAGTATTCTTGGTGAGGCATTCATTTCATTGAATTTTTTCACTATATCCCACCATTGTCTTCGGGGTTGGAAGGTTTCTTCTGATGGGTCTGCTGTGAATCTAAGGGGTGCTCCTTTGTATATGATCTCCTTCTTTGATCTTGCTGCTTGCAGTATTGTGTCTCTATCCATAGCATCCATCATTCTGACTATGATATGCCTTGGGGATTTTTTATTTGGTTCCCTTTTAGCTGGCACCCTTCGGACTCCTTGGATCTGGATGTCCATATTTTCTAGCTCTGGGAATTTCTTAGCAATGATGTCTTTATTTGTGTTTTTTTTCATTAGGATTGGTTCCCTGTGGTTCTGGTACTCCAATGATTCTTATGTTGTTTCTCTTGAGGTCATCCCCTAGGACTGTAATTCGCCCTAGAGTCATTTTGAGGTCTTTTGCCATTATTTATTGTTGCCTATATGCTTTTTGCAGCTCGTCTTCAAGATCACTGATTCTTTCTTCGGCAGTAGTCATTCTACTATTAAGGGCTCCTACTGAGTTTTTTATTTCATCTACCGATTCTTTTAATTGTGTCACTTCTGTTCGTATCTTTGAAATTTCTGCTCTCATTTCTTCCTGGATTATCTTGGTAGATCATTCCAATGCTGCATCCATATCTTCCCTTAACTTTTCGCTCCATAGTTGCTTTGAGTTCTTCAACCATCTTCACAATCTCCTCTCTGAATTATTTATCTGAGAGGAGACTGTATTTCTGGGAAATCATTGCTGAGGTTGCTCAGATCCTCTCTTCCATCTCTGCTGGCGGTGGGGATTTTCGCTGTTTCTTCATGTTGTTATGGGTTTTACTATTAGGCGCTCTCCTTAGCTTGAGAGGGGTCTCAAGAGAAAGCGTGGGGCTATGATCTTTTTACAGAGGAATTTTTATGTGCAGCTTGATGTGTTCATTGACAGTTTTTGTGAAATTAGGATAGGCTAGGTCAGTTGACTATTAACATATAGTGACTAAGATGACCAGGGTATTTTTCAGTGGGATAGATTCTATCGATTATGGCCAAAGCACAATGCATTGAGTGGGAAAAATATCTTCCGCCGCTTAAGCGGCCTTTGCTCCAGAACGAGGCCACGCCCCTTTTGAGGCCACGCCCCCTGGTGTATAGGCACGCCCCTAACAACCTTATGGAGAGGAGGGGGTGAGGACCGCTGCAGGGAGACTGAGAGGCCCTAGACGGGCTTGGGGGCTCCAGGCCCCAGACCACGGACGTGTGGGAGATCGGAGCGCTCTTCGACAGGGGTCAGGTTCACAAAGGAAAAAAAATGACATACTACCAATTCTTTTCAGGTTCTTTTGAAAAATCAAAGAAGTAGAAATATCTCCAAATCATTTCTATGAGGCAAATATGAAAAAGCATATCAGAAGACAGGCTTATCACAAAAAAGGAAAATTCAGATTGATATTCCTAGTGAGCATACATGCAAAGACCCTCATCAAAACACTAACAAATATAATTTAACAAAACATTTAAAAATATCATACATCATGACCAAGTGAGATTCATCCCAGATACAAAAGGATAATTCAATATGCACAAGTCAACCTATGCAATACACCACATCAATACAAAGAAAAATAAAAATCATATGACCATATCAACAAATGTAGAGAAGTATTAGACAAGATCTAACTCCTATTCGTGATAAAACTTCTAATGTCATCATATAATAAGAGCTGAAAGAAGTCCATAGCTTTTTATACACAGATAATGAAATGTAACAGTGAAATAAAACAATCCCATTCACAATTGTGACTCAGAAAAACCTAGGAATCAGCTTAACAAATGAGGTGAAAGAACTGCACAAAGAAAACTAAAAAGCACTGCTCAATAAGTGAAAACATACATGAAGCTAAGGAAACACAACCCCTGTTCATGGATTGAGAAAATTAACATCATCAAAATGGCAATATTCTAAAAAGCATAGTACAGATTAATTGCAGTCCTTGTAAAGATATCTGTGACATTTAAAAAGATAAATCAAACGTTCCAAATTTTCATATAAAACTAATCCCCCCACCCCTCTGCCCATACCCAAAGCAATCCTTGGGAAAAAGAAGATAGGAAATATAGGAAGCATCACTTTCCTCCAACATCAAACTATACTACAAAGTGGTATAGTTTATTATATATATATATATATATATATATTCGTTATAACAGCTTAGTTCTGGAAGAAGAAAGACTCTTAAGTAAGGCTTATTTTGGGGAAAATGGACGCTCAAAAAAACTAAAAGGAACTGAGTTTTCATACAAGACCTAGCAATTTCACTTCTTGGAATATACCCAAACAGCCCAAAAATGCAATACAGGAAGGACCTCTGTCTTCACTTCTACATTAATTTCAGCACTAATTGCAATAGCCAAAATCTGTAAACAACCCAAGTTCTCAAGAACAGATGATGATAAAGAAGTTGCACAATGGAAAACCACTTGGCTGTAAGAAAAGATAAAGTCAAACAACTTGTTTTACGTGGATGGCTCTGGAGAGTTTTATGCTGTTAGCGGGAGAGAGAGATAGACAGAAAAGGATCTCTCCCATATGCAAGATATAAGAAACATAGTGGCAATTTAAACAAAGAACATGAAAACTGGTTTCCAGTAGGAAGCTTGTCATTGAGGAGTTATGGGATAGATCAAAGAAGAGTGATACACAATGCAATATTCATGGGGGTAAGTGGTCCCTCTGGAGGAGAATGGGGTGCCAAAAGAAGTTACAAATTACCCACCTTAGAGGCAGGTTGTGAACAGAAGGGAAACTGGGGACACTGAGGGAAGGGAAGAGGACACTGGTGAAGGAACTGGAGGAACATCTTATGCCTGAAATTCAATTAAGACTAATGCTGTAGCTTTGTAATTCACAGTGGTTCAATTTTTAAAAGACAATAAGGTATTGTCTCACATCAGTGAGAATGTTACACATCAAAAGGACTAGAAACAATCTGTGTTGTAAGGGGTGTGGTCAGAAAGTAATTCTCTTCCAGTGCTTGAGAGAATTTTTGGTTTGACACCTATGGAAAAGTTTGTACTTTGCTTTAAAAAGTAATAATAGAGCTTCCACTAGAAATCCCACTTCTGAGTTTCTATCCCTAATAATAAAAACCACCCCTTTGAAAGAACAAATTCATACTTTTGGGCACCAGTTTGCATAATAGCTATAATATAGAAACAACAGAGAGGTTTCCAATGACAGGTGGGTGGATTAAAAAAGTATGGTACAGATAAACAATAGGGTACTCTGCAGCCACAAAGAAAGATGAACTCATGCATTTCACTGCAACTTGCTAGGGACTGGAGGACATCCTGTTCTGATGTAAAGAAATAAAAGATTAAATATTGGCTGGTATCACTTAACAATGCTATATAGAATAACATGACAAGGAGACACAGGTACAAAACTTGGGCAAGCAATTGACTCCATATTATATAAATTAAAAGACCAAGGGAAGAAGAGAAAAAAAGGGGATGTGGTAAGAAGAGGTGGTCAGGAGATAATAAGAGTAAGGGAATGGGGACTAGGACACATCATAGTGTAGATGTATATTTAAGCAACAGAGCTATCAATATTCTAAGCAGGGGACCCAAACTACAACAATTTAGCTTAAAAGTATACCAATTAAGGGGACAGTTTGCAGGGGTGGGCGGATGGTAGAAAGAAACCTGAGTTAAATAATGGCACAGGTGGTAGGACTGGTGTTGAAGCACTTTATGCCCCAAACTATTATGAACACATTTGTAAATCATAATGCCTATTTTTTTTAATTACTTGAAAATTAAGTAAATATTCTAAGTGCTCAAGACATGACAGCAACTTTTACTTTAACTTATAGTAGAATTACAAGCAAAAAGTTAAACCACATAACACATTCACTGTATCACTGTCATCCTGTTGTTCATAGATTTGCTCGAGCAGGCGCCAGTAATGTCTTCATTCGTCCCTGTCGAATGCTAGTGTAGCATGATGGATATTAGGGGCTCAGGGTCAGGGGAATGAGGACCGTCATTTGTTACTGTTTTTGGCATATCGAGTACTCCACGGGTAGCTTGCCAGGCTCTACCGTGTGGGCAGGATCCTCTCAGTACGAGAGGGACAGAGGCTTTTGGAGCATCCTCTAATCACCTTTACAGGTGTTCCCAGTCTACCGAATGTAAGCTTTTGGTGGACTGGCATGTTGTAACGACAAACATGCACACTGACAAACATGCACCTGCCTGCATCTCTGGGCAGCACCTGGGACATCTGCGGCCTCAGGTTGATCTCCTTGAGGTTGATGGAGTGCGTCTGGAGGTTGTTGAGCAGCTTGCACAGCAGGACCCTATAGTGGAAGGTCTGTGCCAGGTTGAACACCTTCACCGAGTCCCAGGTCACCCGGTGGTTGGCTGACAGCATCCCACAGTGGATGAGCCATTGTACACACTGCTGCCACAGCTCTATGTCTGATGGCAACGAGACTCAGACCAGCTGGGGCAGGCAGCGACACTGTGCTGCTGCCACGGTTTCTCCATGCCCCACTGATGCCATTCTGTCCATCTTGCAAAACAGCCAGAATGTTCATCAGGAATCACACGTAGAGTTCCAGCAGGGATCATACATAGAGTTCCATGCCTGGTGTGCTGAGCCGCACGTTGTCTAAGGCGAGATGGTGAGTCAGGTTCGGGAGAGCACGAGGGGTTTGGGCAGCATCGGTGCCATCTTGCTTCCAATCAAATATGGTGTGGTAATTATGGGAAATTAGTAGAGAGTGTCTTATGATGTGTCACGCGGCCGCTTTTGCAGCCGTGCGGTTTAGGAATATGTTCACTCATACATGAAGTTTGGCCCGAGCATGTGGAAAGCGGCCTGGAGCATGGAGGCAGTTGGGATGTAGAGGTTGGCTGTTGGTGCTGGGTCCCTTGGGGCGGGGCGGGCTCTCACCCGCCACCCTCTGGGGCACCCTGAGTGAAAACAGCCTGGCGCAGACATGAGTTCTGGAGGGTGGCCGATGAGAATATTATCTGGTGCCACCAGGTGAACCCTGGGCCACCAGAGACCGGGGGGAGCAGGCAGAGGATCTCTGCTCCCAGGTCCTATTGAGCCCAGGGTCCAAGGTCACAAAGTTCCGCATTACCTGGGTTCCGTGAGACTTCACTCATGTGTGAGACTCAGCCTGAGCGTGTGGGAAGTGGCCTGGAGCATAGCGGTGGTTGGATTATGGAGGTCGGCTGCCAATGCTGGGTTCCTTGGGGTGGGAAGGGCTCTCACCAGCCCCCTCTTCTGAAATCTTCTGAAAGTGAAAACAGCCTGGTGCAGTCTGGTTGTTATGGGGGCCTCATTTTATGCTCCTTTCGGGAGAAGCAGCCATGGGTTCTGGACGGTGGCCAATGAGGAAATTATTTGATAACACATTAGAAAATGGAAAGAACAAAGGAGAAAAATGAAACAAAGGAGAGCTATCTGGCTTGTTGGTGGCTAAATTGGATTGGGGAAAGTACTATTTTCAAAAGGGTAAAGGATTGTGTCATTAAATTGGGTAGTGTTTGATGGATAACCTTTAGGAGGTGAGCAAGATAATCATGCCAGTATATAGGAGAAGAGATTTTCCCCAGACCAAATACTCCATGGGATAGCATGATTTGTAAAGAAATTCCCTATTTTTTGAGATAGCCACAATGATCATATTCTTAGAGTATCACTTGTATCACTTGTCCTGTTGATCTTCGATTTGCTCGAGCAGGCACCAGTAACGTCTCCATTTGTCCCTGTTGCCTGCTAGTGCATCCCAATGATATCTGCTAGCTCCAGGAACAGGAAGAGCCTCAAATCGTTCAGTCAGGGATTTAACAAAGAAATCTGACCAACTAGATGGCCATGAGGTCTTCTGATGTCCCGTGGAATCCAGTCGGTAACAGCTATAGTCCAGCAGTTGTCTCTGAATCACATTACATGACCAGCCCCTCTGATTTTTGATGCCTTGGCAAACGAGACAGCATCCCTGATTCTTGACCATCGACGGAGGTCAGAACTTCAGATTCCTTCTCTCACTTGAGTGAGACATGATGCTCCTAGCATAGCTCTTTTGATTCCTCTTTGGGATACCCTAATAGCATTCTCATCCTTTTTGTGTAGGGCCCAGGTCTCTGAGGCATATGTTAGTGCAGGAAGAACAGTGGAATCGAAAAGATGTGCCCAGAGCCAGAGGTTCTTTTTCCTCTTAACCACTTCTTCAATGCTCTTGAAGGCCTTCCATGCTGCTCTCTTCCTCCTGTGCAGTTTTGGTGCCAAGTTGTTCCTCATGTTGATTTCTTGACCCAGGTACACATAGCTGCTGCATTCAGAGATCTCGTTCCATTGAGAGCAAATGGAGCTTCAGGGACCAGTTCATTTTTCATGAGCATCGTCTTGTTGAGATTCAGCTGCAATCTGACCTTTCCACACTCATGGTCGAAGTAGGCCAGCATTCATGCCACTTGGCTAATGTTTGGTGTTATGAGAACGATGTCACCAGCAAAGCGGAGGTGGTGTAATTGCTGACCGTCTATCTTCACTCCCATTCCTTCCCATTCCAGTTGTCGCATGATGTTCTCAAGGGCGTGGCACTAAGGGTTTCGGTGAAATGGTATCACCCTGCCGCACCCCTCTCTTTACATCAATGATCACTTCCTTGTAGAATGGTGAGATCCTGGTGGTGAATCAACAATACAGCTCTCAGAGGATTTTGATATACTGAGTTTGAATGCTCTGTTTGGCCAGGGCTTTGATGACCACCTCAGTCTCAACAGAATCGAAGGCCTTCTTTAAGTCAATGAATGGTAGACAGAGCAGCATCTTGAACTCTCGCGAAACTTCAATGAGTTTGGTCACTGTGTGGATATGGTCAATCATGCTGAATCCCTTTCGGAACCCAACTTGCTTGTATGGTTGTCCTTTGTCTAGTGTTCTGCCTATTCTATTCAGGATGACATGAGTGAACAACTTGTAGACGACAGACAGCAGGCAGATTGGGTGATAGGTGCTGATGTCGTGGATGTCTCTTTTCTTGTACAACAGAACGGTCCTACTGGTTTTCCACTAAGACAGAACCTTGCATTCAGACAGGAAGTGTGTGAAGAGGCGAGCCATTGTATTGATGAGTACTGGCGGCAGATTCTTCAGGAGTTCAGGTCTGACCTTGTCCGGACCAGGTGCTATACGCATCTTTACCAATGAAATGGCATGTCGGATTTCAGAAGGGAGGACGTTGGGAAAGACATATCCAACCTGCAGAATTTGGTATGTGGGCAGGTGGACATGGCTTTCAAAGAGATCTGAGTAGAAGTCGTGAATAATCCTCTCCATTGCCTTTCTGGAGGATGTAATAGATCCATCGGGATGTCAGAGGGCAGTCATCTTGGTCTTGTAGTTGGCGAAGGATAGGCGAGTGTATATATTCTTAGTCATATTTTCGTCAAATATGACTAAAAAAGGAGAGGACAAAAAATCCCTATTTGCTGACTTACAGTCACTAGTCTTACCTTAGTTCTTTATACAGACAATTTTCCTGAGAGCTAAGACATACTCCTTGCAACTTCTTTTAATACCTTTTCCTAAATGGCTAGGATCTGCTCTATATTCTACTATTATAAAGTAGCTTCTATAGTTACTTTATTACTCTGACATGTATAAATTTGTCTTCCAAATGAGTCAGACAATGGCAACTATCACCAAACCTGCCTGTTGTCTGTTGTCTACAAGTTGTCCACGCATGTCATTCTGAATAGAATAGGCATAACACTAGACGAAGGATAACCATGTGAGCAAGCCAGGTTCCGAAAAGGATTCAGAGTGATCTACCATATCCACACAGTGACCAAGCTCATTGAAGTTTTGCAAAAGTTCAAGATGTTGCTCTGCCTAATGTTCATTGATTTAAAGGAGGACTTTGTTGAAAGTAAAGTGAAATTTACCAGTTACACATGTGGAGTGGGGGGCTGGGGAGGTGGGGGGGAGGGGGGAGGTATACTGTGATTCTTGGTGGTGGAATATGTGCACTGGTGAAGGGATGGGTGTTCAAGCATGGTATAACTGAGACTTAAATCTGAAAGCTTTGTAACTTTCTTTCCACATGGTGATTCAATAAAAGAATAAATTAAAACAAATAAAGACTTTGATTCTGTTGAGACTTAAGTAGTCATTGAAGCCTTAGGAAAACAGGGCATTCAAACTCAGTACATTAAGATCCTCCATGAGCTGTATTATGAATTCACCACCAGGAATTCACCACCAGCTGTATTATGGATTCACTCACCAATCTACAAGGAAGTGATCATTACGTAAAGGAAGGGGTTTGGCAGGGTGAGACCATTTCACCAAAAACTCTTCAGTGCCACTCTCAAGAATATCATACCACAATTGGAATGGGAAGGAATGGGAGTGAAGATAGACGGTCGACAACTACACCACCTTTGCTTCACTGATGATATGTTCTAATAACACCAAAAATCAGCCAAGCGGCACAAATGCTGGCCTACTTCAGTCACAAGTGTGGAAAGTTCAGACTGCAGCTGAATCTCAGCAAAACAATGTTCATGAAAAATGAAATAGTCCCTGACATTCCATTTGCCCTCAATGGAAGGAACATTTCCAAATGCAGCAGCTATGTATACCTGGCTCAAGAACTCAACATAAGGAACGACTTGGTGCCAGAACTGTGCAGGAAGAAGAGAGCAGCATGGAACGCCTTCAAGAGCATTGAAGAAGTGGTTAAGAGGATGAAGAACCTCCATCTCTGGGCACATCTTTTCGATTCCACCATTCTTCCTGCACTAAGATATGCCTCAGAGACCCAGGCCCTACAAAAGCAAGATGAGAACGCTATTCAGGTATCCCAAAGAGGAATCAAAAGAGCTATGCTTGGAGTATCATGTTTCACTCAAGTGAGGAAAGGAATCTGGAGTTCCAACCTCTGTCGGCGATCAAGAATCAGGGACACTGTCTCATTTGCCAAGGCATCCAAAATCAGATGGGCCGATCTTGTAATGCGATTTAGAGACGACTGCTGGACTAGAGCTGTTACTGACTGGATTCCACGGGACGTCAAAAGACTGTGTGGCCGCCCACCTACGAGATGGTCCAACTTCTTTGTCAAAACCTGCATGAACAATTTGAGGCTCTTCATGTTCCTGGAGCGAGCAGATACCATTGGGCTACACTAGCATGCGACAGGGATAAATGGAGTCGTTACTGGTGCCTGCTCAAGCAAATCGAAAATCAAAGGGATGACAAGTGATACAAGTGATACAAGTGAAAGCTTCAGTGTGGTTAGGTAAGTTTCTTCCTAAGTCCCACTTTTTCCTGAGAAGGAAGCCAGAGATGGAAGGAGGCTATGCTGATGCTCAGAAGAAGCAGCAACTTTTCAACGAGTCCTCCACTAGCTCTGAAGAGAAGTCTCCCAGGCACTTCCAGTCCAAAACTCTGCTTCAATCAACTTGGTCTAAAGGAAATCAAAGTGATAGATAAGTATCTTTAATTTGTTTCTCTAGAAATGAAGTCAAGGCAAGGTGAAGTAGGCAGAAGATCTAAGGAAAGTTTTAAGGAAAGAGGCCTATAAGAAAGAAGGACATCAGCAATTGGCAGATGGAAAAAAAAACCTCACAATGGAGCTAAGGCCTCAAGCCTGGGGAAGCCTGAAAATGAATGGGACCTTCACAGCTACCGGGTTTTTCTTCACAGCACTTGTCAGTCATGATTTCCACTCCCCATTCCCTAAGGGGTCATTATCTGGATTATAGCAATTGTTTTTAAGTTGTAATCAATGGTTTCCCAGACCTAGAAAGCAGTGATGTAGGGGTTTGCAGATTAGAGAGTAAGAATCTAAATTTTCGTGTTTTTGAATAAATCCATTAAAATAATAAGGAAACTGAGAATCAGTAAGTCAGTTGTTGTCTGTTGGATAACATTAGGTCGTTTTTGCTGCTCCTGCAGGGAGTTTAAGGTCTATTGAGTCACTCCTACAACAGAAAAACTGAGGCACATCTAATAATCCTAAATTGCTTTTATCTTTCCTTTATCTCATTTGTATGGTTTATTTAGAATGTCCTTTTTGTATAGATGCAGAAATGCAATTGATGCTATGCTATGTAACATGGGAGTTAATTGACTCTAAAATAATATTTATTCATGGGAAACTGTATTTACTTGACTTAAGCCTCGGTATCCCTTAGTTCCTAGCACTCCACGAGTAGGGTCCCAACAAGGGACTGATGGATCCGGCACGCTGTGAGCTATGCTGGCATCGAAATGGGCCAGGTCAAGCACCTTAATACTTAACTATAAGTTAAGAGCACAGTCATAGACAAACTCTATCATGACCCAAAAGAGCTAACTGAATAACCCTGCTGCGATTAGGAAGACTAACCTGGCCTGAGGTCTGTGGTCTGCAATATATAGTGAGATGTCCCCAGGAAGAACCAAACTTTAAGCTTACTATATATCTTACTGTGTTCATACAAAATGACATTGCTAGAAATATTTTAAGAAGTAAATTTACTGTAACTATTTAAGTAGATTACTAGCTCAGGAAAAAAAGAAAGCAACATGCCCTAAATGGAATCCCACCCTTGAGTGGATCTCCTAGTAATCTCTTTATTTTTTTTAATTTTATTTTTTACTGAATCACTGTGAGATACAGTTACAAAGTTTTCATATTTGATCTACCACCAAACCCCCGCTCTTTAGATGAGACTTTGTCCTTGAGTTAATCACCTAGAGGAGTGGCGATTTTTGTTGATTTGTTGATGTTCAACCCACCTTTGTATCCTTGTCCTACATGAGTTCTATATAAACTATGGCTGTAAGGGCTGGGGAGGTCAGGTCAGGTCAGGTCAGAAAGTCAGGTGAGATGGTTAGAAAATTCGCCACAGTCACAGGGTTAGAAGAAGTCAGAAGAAGAGACCAGAGACTGAAGAAGAAGACAATTTCAGCAGACTAGAGACTATGAGACAGAGAGAGTGAGACAGAGCACAATGGCATGGACAGAAGACAGAGGACTTAAGAGAAGAGCACAACACCAAGGTTAGAAGTAGAAGACTGGAGTTAGAAAAGGACAGACTACTGAGCCTGGAGAGGAGAGACTGAGACCAGAAGCAGAGACCAGAGGAGAGTCTGCAGAAATGAGAGTCAGAGACTAGAGAGACAGACAGAAAAGAGCACAGTGGCACACATAGAAGCAGAACACAAAGGAAGATGACAGACAGAGAGCACGGCAATGAAGAGAAGAAAACAAGAAGACGAGGAGGAAAACTGAGACTTTGGAGATTTTGAGGTTTGCGAGGAGACTAGGATAATGGAACTCTAGGATGACTAGGATGACCGAGACTACAGCCATAACAAGGCAACACCGCCCCTGCATCCTGCCTGCACCCAGGCCTGCCTTCCCCATAGTCCACCATTTCTCACTTCTTATGTATCACATGTTGAGTTGAGGTGAGAAAAAATCAACAGCTAGCATTTTATTTTAAATGGCATTGTTTTCAGTGTAGTTCCTTGAGCATTGCTCCCTCAAAAGGAAATGGGGGGGGGGAGGGAGGAAGCAAAAACAAAACTGTCACTGTCACTGTCATCCATTGTTCATCGATTTACTTGAGCAGGCACTAGTAACATCTCTATTCCTCCCAGTCCTGAGATTTTAGCAGCCTCTCCTTACTCATCTTTCCCAATGATTAGAGGCTCTTTCAGGGTCAGGGGAATGAGACTTATCATTACTGTTTTTGGCATATCGAATATGCCACGGGTAGCTTGCCAGGCTCTCCCCGTGTGGGTGGGATACTGGGATACTCTTGGTAGCTTGCTGGGCTCTCCAAGATATGTATATATATATATATATATATACACACATATATATATATATATATATATAACTCTATGATTTATTGCCTACTGCCTGAACTCCACCAAGTATGGTGTGGTAATTATGGAAAATGGGTAGGAAGTGTCTTATAATGTGTCCAGAAAGCAGCTTGGAGTGTGGCGGTGGTTGGATAGTGGAGGTCGGCTGCTGGGGCTGGGTCCCTTGGGGCAGGGAGGGTTCTCACTTGCCTAACCCCCCGCCCCCGGAGTGCTCAAGTTAAAGCAGCTTGACTAAACAAAACAAAACAAACAAAACTCCCTACTAGTGTAAAATAAAATGAAAGAATATTGTTGGGTATATCAGTCATTAAACTTAAGCAGAGATCATTTTCTGTATAAAAAAACAGAGAAAGTTTAAATGAATTGCACGTTGTAGGTAATTTGATGGACTGGAGCAATAGCACAGCGGGTAGGGTGTTTGCCTTGCACGTGGCCAACCCGGGTTCAATTCCTCTGTCCCTCTCAGAGAACACAGCAAGCTACCGAGAATATCCTGCCCGTGGCATATTCAATATGCCAAAAACAGTAACAACGAGTCTCACAATGGAGATATTACTGGTGCCTGCTTGAGCAAATCGATAAACAACAGGATGACAGGTAATTTGGCAGATAAGGCTTTTCTCCCACACTAAGCACAGTTAGTTAGGCCTGTGGTCTCAAAGGGTTCCTATCCTCCTGCAGTGTGTTTTGAGAAATAAACTAGGAACTGAGTCCCTAGTTCAGACAAAACAATGGGAACTTCACAGTTGGAAGCCCTCCTCAAGGGTAGGGAAGAGGGCAGCTGAGATAGAGAAGGGACCATTGTGTCCATGATGGTTGGAAGGGGGTCACTCTGGATGGGAGATGTGTGCTGAAAATGGGAAAAGGATCAAACAAGATGGCCTCTCAGTATCTGTATTGCAAATCACAATGCCCAAACGGAGAGAGAGACAGAGAAACAGAGAGTCAGAGAAGAGTGGAGAGAGAGAGAGAGAACGAGAGAGAGAGAGAGAGAGAGACAGAGAGAGAGAGACAGAGAGAGACAGAGAGAGAGAGAGAGCCAGAGCCAGAGCCAGAGAGCAAGAGAGAAGAAAAGTGGCTAACACAGAGGTAGGCTGGGGGTGGGGTAGTGGGTAGGTTGGCAGGAGGGAAACTGGGAATATTGGTGGTGGGAAATATACACTGGGTGGAGGGATGTATGTTGGAATTTTTTATGACTGACACCAAATTACAAAAGCTTTGTCATTGTATCTCACATTGATTCAATTAATAAATAAATAACAATGGAACCTCGGGAATGGGACCAAAGGAATAGAGTGAAAACTTGGATACCTGGAAAGGTGTCTAGGCTTTAACGGAGAGAATTTTGTCGTGTTTTCCTAAAAAAAAGGTTCCCCAAGACTAGAGAGAGAGCTATGATGGAAACTTGATAGAACAGCATGGCAGGGAGGTGGGCTGAGAGAACAGGCATTGTGGGATGCAGTTTGGTAAGGGGTGCAGTTGTCATTGCAAGGAGCTACTCCACTGCAGAAATGAGCCCAGAGAGTCTGAGGAGAGCAGACCACTGAAATAACTTCTTGTTTAATTAAAACTGAATGTGAGTAAACTATGCTATTTGATAATCCAAATTATCACTGGTGGATAAATACGGATAAAATTCAGGAAGGGAAGGGAGAGACATTAGGATAATATGAGGTGATAGAGATAATTTTTCACTGGCAAATAAAATACAACTTATGGGGACTAGAGCGATAGCACAGCAGGTAGGGCATTTGCCTTGCATGCGGCTGATCCAGGTTCAATTCCCAGCATCCCATATGGTCCTGAGAGCACCGCCAGGAGTAATTCCTGAGTGCATGAGCCAGGAGTAACCCTGGTGCATCGTTGGGTGTGACCCCGAAAGCAAAAAAATGACAAAACAGTACAAATTATGGAGACGTAATCAATATCATAGAGACACTGGACTTCTACTCAGAGTTTAAGTTTAGAGTTCAAAATAAAAATAGACAGTGAAATCAGTGGATGCATAATTGAGGACTTGCAGAGAAAACTAAAAAGGATTAAAGGATTAAATCTCCAGAATGATTAAATTTCTTCATGCCCTGTAGTTTTAGGAGAGATGCTTGAGGGGCTGAGTCTAGATTATGAGTGTAGGAAATGTGCAGACAGCAACAAAATGCTCAGTCACCAATTCACCAAGCCTCCTTGGTTATGGTAATGAGGATAATAGGGGAGAATTAGGACTCTGAAACTAAGAACATTCTGACAAATATGGGCAAAACTGAAAAGAGAAAGTCCAAATTCTTTTGAGTGTCCAATGCAGAAAGATCTTCATCTAAGTTAATTATCTCATCTGAAAAAGAGCACTTTAGTGACTACATCTGGAGTAGTTAACTCACAAGATGACATACAACCCTTAGGATTCACCTAGGATGACAAACAAGACCTGTGTTTCCTCCTTGTTTTTATATAAATAAATCACTGTGTGAGAAACTCCCTTAGTCTCTGTAAAACTCAAGGCAACTTGTCCGTTATCATATGCCTGTGTTTCAGGGTCTGTAATGTCATCCATACTAATTAGATCTCAATAGAACTCAGATAGAGAGATGCAAGGATTTCTTTGAGAGGAAACCATTTGTAATCTAAGAAAGTAACACATTTCTGCTAATCTGTAATAACAAAAAGCCTTAGTTGCAGAAGGGAATTTTATGGGTGTTAGGCCATGTGGAAAAAAGCTGCAATTGGACCTGCTGGAATTCATAATTTATCCAGACTTGGGGAATCAAAGTGTTATGAAAACTTTGTAAATGTATTATTTTCTAGGTTGCATAATCAAATTCTAAACTTAATAATAAATGTTAAATGCCCTAATACACAGTAAGTAGGAGATTTAAAGTTTAGCAAAACGACTATGTTAAAAAGCCTATTGTGTACAACTTACTCAATTACTTTATCCTCACACCTTCATAATCAAACCATAGCTCATGGGAATGTTAGTGTAAGTTCCTTTTTCTAACACATCATTTACTGATTTATAGGGTTTTAAATAAAAAGGTATTAACTTATGACAGATAAGTCTAGAGTATGAGTGTAGGAAATGTGCAGACAGCAACAAAATGCTCAGTCACCAACCTCAGCAAGCCCCTTTGGTTATGGTAATGAGGATAATAGGGGAGAATTAGGACTCTGAAACCAAGAACATTCTGACAATTATTACATTATGGGCTTCAGTTTCCCTCCCTGCCCGGGCAGAGCTCCCATGGATGAAGACCTCCAGAGCCTAGCCATAGCCATGCTCAAGACCCCTCTCCACACTTCGGATAAGCCTCATACCTGAAGGAACCGGCAGAGGAACCCAGGTGTGTGGGACCCGGGGCTGAGACCTCCAAGCCTGCTTGGATTGAGACTGGGCCTCTTCCGCCCAGATTGCCCATTTTCCAGTAGCTAGGTGTTCAGAACCAGGGACTGCCCCTCGCGCTGTGTAATCCCACCAACAGCCAACATCCAGAGACTATAAAACCAAGCTGCTGAAAGAGAGTGAAGTGGCTGCGAGATGTTGCATGGCCTAGTTCTCCCTCTGGGAGAGCCTGGCAATCTACCAAGAGTTTCCTGCCCACATGGGAGAGACTCGCACACTCCCCATGGTGTTTTCATATGCCAATACCAGTAACAATGACGAGTCTCATTCTCCTGACCCTGAAAGAGCCTCCAATGCAGCACTATTGAAAAGGATGAGTAAAGAGAGGCTTCTAAATCTCAGGGCTAGGATGAATGGAGACGTTACTGAGACCACTCGAGAAATTTGATGGTCAATGGGATGATGATGATGATGATGAGATAAGAATTAGCAGCATTAAATATCTCAAAATTGTTAACTGAGTTTTGAAATGACTTTTTTGTTGGTAGATATACAGAGATACCCTTGGAGCAGGTGCAAGGGTGCACAGATTCACTCATGCAGAAATTTTATGCCCCCATTGGCTGCTCAGAGCACTGAGAGCTTCACCCCTGTGTGAGCTCTGGCCCTTGCTTGTGTCCCTGTCATCTTGACCAAAACTCCTCGAAAAGTAAACATCTTATTCAAAAATAAAAGTGAATTTTAGGTAAGGAGGTCCTGCAAATCAGTGAATCTATTAGAAGAAAAGGAACTGCTAAGTAAAACTGTTAAATTCTGGTTGAAACACTAGAAATAATATACCAGTCATCTATCTTAGCTGAATAAAATTTTTCCTAATGTTTTGAGCCTGTAAGATTAAAAGGCTGAGAGATAACGAGTTTGGTGGAATTTGTCCCTGAAGCGGTATTAGTCTACATGAGAACAGAGATAATGCCTACTTACATTAAAACATCAGCTGTTATCACTAAACATTTAATGAGAAAGACATACCTACTGAAACAAATCTAAAATTAAGGTCAAGACACCTTTAGAAATCTGTCTTAAAAACATAAAATTCCAAACCAAACATGTTGAAGAGTTCATGGGCCATGGGAACTTGTTGAAGATACAACAAAAAAGAGAGTAGGAAATGAGAATACAAGAAAATCGAAGAAAAGGCAATTCTACGAATTCTTTATTTCCCCCATCATTAAGAAGCTTTTTCATGAGAGGGATTTAGAGTACTGCCATTATAAACAATCTATGGTCAGGCAAATGTCAGGTGCTGAGGAAATTGCTCAAGGAAAAATTAAATTTTAAGATCACAATATAGAGTGATGTGTCCTGATGGGAAAAATAAAAAGAAAGAAAACACAAGGAAAGCATTGTGATTCAAAAATTGGCAACAGAGAAAAACTTGGAAAAATGAATTATATATAGCATTACATTCTCTAAAATATAGTAGTATTACTTTATGGGAAATTTCCAATATTTTAAGTTTCCAAGTTTGTACGTAATCTGCCTGGCATTCTGGAACCTGAGATCTTTAATCTTTTTGAACACATTTTATGTACTTATACTACTTTTCTAGTACAGTAGTGGGTTTGCTAACCATTAACTGAGTTACAGAAACATAAATTTAAAGTAAGTAAGTACAGGAGGAAAATGGCAATTCTTGTCATTTTTCTACATAGTATGGTCAATACAACATATCTGAGAAATTGTTTCAATTCTCAAACACAATGAACATGTAGCAAAAATCAGTTTTAGTGGAATTTTGTTTTAAAATACTCAATTTATTAATCATATTGTGACAAGATATTTTGTCACATCTTTCTATCAGAAGTGCTACTCTGATAGAAAAAGTAATCTTGACTTCAACCCAGACATTTCAAAATATAAAACCAGTCAGAAACCTGAAAATACACAAAATAAGAAAATTCATGGGGCTGGAGTGATAGCATAACAGGTAGGGCGTTTGCCTTGCATGCGGCCGACCTGGGTTCGATTCCCAGCATCCCATATGGTCTCCCGAACACAACCAGGAATAACTCCTGAATGTATGAGCCAGGAGCAACTTCTGTGCATTGCTGGGTGTGACCCAAAAACCAGAAAAAAAAAAAAAGAAAATTTAGAGAACTAACATTTTCACTTATTTTTGATAATTTGAAGCATTAAATCTCAAATTAATGAATGAATAATGGTTGTCATATTTTAAATTCTTTGCATATTTTGGTGTGATTTGATAGCCATTTCATAAGCTTCTCTGGTGATGCAAGTAAATTATATTGCCTAAAAGCAATAGATTCTTTATAAATGTTCAATAATCTCTTTCCTACTTCAGTATCACTTAGTTACCACAGTCATCTTAGTTTTGTTTGATGATTTATCCATGAACTCTGTTTTTTATGCTATATTGCATCCTCTTTAAGGGAGGAGGAACATTATTTCTTGTAAGTAACAAAACATTAACACAGTGTTATTCCCTGAGTAGTGACTTAAAACATTAAATAAGTGAGATGAAACACCTGGAGAACTTGGAGTAATGCTTGGCAGGGTGTGAGCTTTTCAACAGAATCATCAGTGTCTGTGTGGGTGATGATGTCGCACATAGCAATGATGGAGATGGTGGTGACAGACACAGCTGGAAATTTAGGATTCAGCTGCAAACAGTAAAAAAAAAAAAACAGTAAAAAAGTTTTTTAAAAACAGTAAAAAAAAAAAAAGACAAAACAACTATCTATGGGCAAGAGATGCAGACAGACGGGTTGCTTCTGGAACGGTATTCTCAGCCTTTGACCAGGAGCTTGACCCTCCACTCTTCATCAGCCCTTGCTTTATTATCATTTATTACGTCATGGGCTTACCCGCTATGCTCACTTCACTTAAATGCTCTTGATCATTCTTGGGAAAATGGAGACCTGGGGGAAGAAAAAGAAAATTTTGGCAGTTTTACTGAAATACATGTGAGTGCTTTATGATATTTTTTTTGGCCTACCACTTAGTATTTAACTTTAAACTTACTTTATGTGAAACCAGAGAAATCTTTCCCTGAATAACCGTTTCATATGGAGTTAAAGTTTACAAATTAAATCACCTGGTTAGCCTGCCAATGAACCCTTGCCCAAACTATTGGTCACCTGTACCCTTAACTCTTTCAGTTCTCTATCCCCCCACATATACGTAATATAAAGACCACACACGCATACACTATATATTGTGAAATATAAGGTGATATTCCATTTTTCCATGATATTATCAAAGAAATTAAATTTTTTGATCAGTTAAAATGCTAGGACATGTGAAAAAGTAAAATCTCTGAGCCTAATAATTAGTTGAACCCATATGATATTTTAACATGAATGCTTAAAAACGTAGTTGCTGATTTAGAAATGTTGCTCTTTCACATTCACATTTAATAGAATATTATTCAAATGTTTGTTAGGCAGCTTTTGATGTAGGCAGGTAGGTAGGGAAAGGCCCCTGGCAATGAAACTTAGATCATCAAAGTCTCGGGAGGAGAATCCTGAGACTGACCCACCCTGTGGACACAGGAACCGCACCGATAAGACCTTCAACAGACTCTGAGGATAATAGACCCCCACCCTGTGGAACCGCACCTGATAAGACCTTCAACAGACTCTGAGGATAATAGACCCCTCCCCAGGAGGTTCCCCAAAGAAGGCTATCACCACTCCCAACCTCCCTGGTATACTTGGAAAGAAACCGCATGTGGGTGGGGGCAGGCTGTAAAGAACCTATAAAAAACAGCCCAATAGTCCATTCAAGGCGCTCTCCATCTTTGGAGGAGCCCGCGTTCTTTCTTGAGCACGTTACTCCTACTGGTTTTCCTTTTCCACTTATCTCTTCCTCCTTCTAAATAAAGTCTGTTACTTCACTGCTTGTCTACTCCTGAAATTCTTTTCCGCGAGCGAGACAAGAACCCAGTAACCCTGGGTCCCGGGTGTTTGAGGCGGTTGGAGACAAAGTGACCGTCTTTCTCCTCCCCGCTTCACAAAAGTCACCCGTGGGGCCCACCGACGTCACTTTGACATCAATATCTTGCATTTTCACTTGAGTCATTAGAGTTTTAAAAAAATAGCATTTCTCTTCTCTTTTGGGATAAAATGTTATTTGAAGCAACAAATAATGATGACACTGAAATTATTTTCCTAAGTCAGAGTTCTTATATTCATACTTTAAGGGTTTGGTAAGGCATTTTTTCATTCATTCTCAAAAAACTTGTATGTAATATTTGCTACATCATCACTTTCTTTTTGACTTTGTAAAATAAATGATTTAAATTTTTAAATGGTAAAAATTTTCTCACATTTTAATTGTGTTGTTTTATAAATTATGTCAGGTGTCCACTATAAACATTCAAAATTATCATTAAATAAAGCTGATAGGATAATTTTTATCAAATTCAAATGATATGTTATATTTTCAAATTCAAGTGATTAAAACAGTAGGAAAAATAATAGAAAATTTGAAAGGGTTAAAAAAATACTATGACTTTTATCTATTGAAAATTTTTGTTATTTGTTTTAATTTTAATTTATTAAAGCATCATGACTTACAAAGACACACAAAAAAAATTGTGTGTCTAAAACTCAACTATGTATAGTTGAGTTTTAGACACACAATAATCCTGATCATTTTTGAGGGAAAATAATTGTGGTTTGAATGCATAGGTTTTTTTTTTTCTATCTTTCTTTTTTATTTGGGGTCACCACACTCGGCAGCACTCAGGTCTTATTTCTGGCTTTGTGCTCAGGAATCATTCCTAGTGGGGTTGGGGATTATACTGGGTGCCCAGGGGATCCACCCCGGGTTGGCCATGTGCAAGGCAAGCACCTTACTCATCATACTATCACTCTGCCCCAGGTTTCGTTTCGTATATAAAATTGGACTTATCTATCACAAGGAGTTAGCTCCTATTACTCAGTGCTCTGGATCTCACAGGTAGAAACTTATTTTAGCCTCACATATAGAGGTTTAGTCAGTCATATATAGAAGACATCAATAATGGTTTCAGGACTAATTGAATCTAAGAGCTAAAGAACATGTTGATTTGAATTCCTCTCATGCTTATGTAACCTATCACCTCTTTGCTATCTGTAGGATAACATAGCCTCAGTAGTTTAGGTTTATTGTGTTACTCCCGTTACAGTGCTCCTATTCCTCTTTGTTTATTTGTAGCTTCTTTCTTAGTGTTCTGTTAACTTGTAGATAATGTTTTTCTCTTCTCCTTGAGTCCTTTGCATAGTTTATTCAGAGCAAGTCCTTTTTGTATGGACACAGGAAGACTTAACAAATGTTATGCTTTTGTAACCTGGGAGTCATTTGACTCTACATGATATTTTCCTCCAGGGCATCTGTTCTCTTGACCTAAGCCTCAGCTGCCCTTACTTCCTAGCACCCCCAAAGCACGGTCCCGACGTGGGACAAGAAGGACCCAGGGCAAGCGGTGAGTTGTGTGCTACCCTGGCATCGAGATGGGCCTGGCCAAAGTGCCTAATGCTTAACTATAAGTTAAGAGCTTGATCATGGACAAATGCTGTCATGATCCAAACAGTGATACTAGATTTGGACCCTGCTAGGGTGAGGAATGATTAATCTGGCCTGAGTGCTGTGGTCTGAGCCTGTGGCAAGATGTTGCCAGGAGAGCTGCCTTGCAAGCCTCAATGTATCCCTTGCTATGTCCATACAAAAAGAACTAGTATTAAGATGTTAATAAGTTCCTGGACTAAGGAAAAGAAAAAAACCTTAAGAGTGAGGAAGGGCTTTGGAATGCCCTGCCCTCAGGAAGGGCTTTCTTATGTTGATTTTGCTAGCTGGCTGGGTGTAGCCTAGAGGGCAAGAGGAGGAGGGAGAGAAGCCAGGAGAAGCAGCAGTTGAGAGTAGATCCAGAGAGAGGCTGGAGCTGGGAGTGCAGGAGATGAGAAAGTTTGAAGATTGAATAAACGGTAACTAATCAGCAACCAACTTGGTCCCCGTTCTTCCTTTGCCTGTCCTTGACCACCGGCCGTCCCGATCCAGTCCACACACTGCGGTTCCAGAGCACCGAACTCGGGCGGTGAGACAGAGCCACCCGGAGAGCCTGCGAGTGCACTTGCCCTTCGGCGAGCTTTAGTTTTTTACAGCTATCTACTTGTCTGTATATTTGAGGTCATTTTTCTCTTCTTACACAAAGTTATTTTCTGCATGGAAAATATTTGGACTAGACAACCACAGTCATATACCATTCTGAGTTGGTGATTATGGAGAAAGCAGAAATAAGGCTGTTTCTTCCCATGCAGCACATGTGAAGAATCAAAGGAAAGAATGGGGGATCTTTTTCCAGTCCTTTTTTTAAACTCTTCATAGTTTCCAAAAGAGAGAACCATTTTAATTGATTTTAGTCCACTCATTGCCCTTGAGTACTACATCCAGTATGCCCAGTGGTATCCCTGCCACACCTGAAAAGGTAGGGGTTAAAGAAAGAGGAAAGATAATTCTTGGAAGAGTGAAAAGGGAATTCTGTAAATACCAGGCATTTTCAGACATTTGAATTTCACTTAAAAGTTAACCTTAAGGAAATTTCAAACACTGTTGAATAATTAAAAATTATTAACACATTTTTTGCTGTCAGTGTGCATTTCAATATTGAGTTAAAAAATGTCCTAATTCTTGTCAGAAACTGGTTCTTGCTTGAGAAATATGACTCTCTATAAGCTTGCATAGTGAAAAAGACTGAGGTACATTTATTATTCCCACACAAGCATTTCTTTTATCTTCACACATGATTTTTAAAAACTCGTGATTCTTCCTGCGCTATTATTCTCTCCTATTCAGGACTATTATTCTTTAGAACCTATCCTCAGTCTTAGAATTCAGAACAGGAACTCAATCACAATAGATATTTTACCATGTTTATAATCAAAGCTCTTCCTTTAAGATCTTCCTTAAAAATACCAACATCATTATTCACAATGAAACAAAATTCTGTACCCTCTACTCTTTTTTTTTTTTTAAATTTATTTATTTTTAATTAGAGAATCACCGTGAGGGTACAGTTACAGATTTATACACTTTTGTGCTTATACTTCCCTCATACAAAGTTTGGGAACCCATCCCTTCACCAGTGCCCATTCTCCACCACCCGTAAACCCAGTGTCCCTCCCACCCTCCCCAAACCCATCTCCCCCCCACCCCACCCTGCCACTGTGGCAAGGCATTCCCTTCTGTTTTCTCTCTCTAATTAGCTGTTGTGGTTTGCAATAAAGGTGTTGGGTGGCCGCTGTGCTCAGTCTCTAGCCCTCATTCAGCCCGCAACTCCCTTCCCCCACATGGCCTTCGACTACAATGTAGTTGGTGATCGCTTCTCTGAGTTGACCTTTCCCCGGAACGTGAGGCCAGCCTCGAAGCCATGGAGTCAACCTCCTGTGTACCCTCTACTCTTTACAAAATGTTTCTAATAGATTCCTTCATGTACTACAAACTTTTTTTGCCAGCTGCAGGGGATTAAAACAATTTATAAGATTTTTCTGAACAATAAAATTTCTGAACAAATAGAACCGTTTTTTATTGTGGTATTTGGGAATATTTCAAAACTTTAATTTTTAGTTCTTTTCTGCTAGGTTTTTTATTTGCAAGATTTCATAAGAAAAATTAACTGGGAAAATCAGATTTTGATTTAAAAATTTCCTGATTAGAAAGTTTTAATTAAACAGCAGATAATTTTTGCTTTCTTTTCATTTAAAAAGTGTGCATGAAGTTTCAACAGTGAGGATGAGGGAGAGCTTGAAAACCACAGCAGGTCTTAAACTTCAAGATACCTAAGAGTGCCCCTGATGTAAAATGTGTCCAAAATGAACTTGTTCTATGAGTTACAATTTCCAATTATGGCCTAGTCAACTGGGATTTATTTTATTTTTGCTTTTTAAAAGAATTTAATTAAAAAACTGTGGTTAACAGAGTTAGTGATAGTTCACTTTTAGGCACACATTATTTCAACCCAAATCACTCCACCAGTGTCAACTTTCCTTCCACCAGTGTTCCCATGTTCTCTCCTGGTTCTACCCACTCGTTGTCTGCCACTTTGACAATCACAATTCAAAAGTTTGGTAGTTGCAGTTAAAATCTCATATTTTCAGTGCTATAGAGTCTGTGATTTTCATATATAGCTATAACACTCTTCCACATCACCAGTATAAGAAAAGCCCCTGGCCTGTTACCCCATTATTCTCCTTTCTCATCTTCTTCCATCCCTCTCTATTTCTTTTATTTGCTGTTCTCTTTCCTACACTCTGGATCATGGGTAATCTAGGTATCCCCCTTTATAACATTATATTTCCATAGCCAGTTATTTTATATACCAAAGATAAGTGAGGTCATCCTACGTTTGTCCTGGCTTTATTTATTCAACATAACTTCCAGTTTCAACCAGGTTGCAGTATATTTCTTCCTTACATCTGGAAGTATTCCATTGTGCATATATACCATTTTGTATGTATTCCACATAGTAGTCCATTGGGTATATATAACACATTACCGTAATCCATTTTATCTGTCATTGGATACCTAGGTTGATTCCCTCTCTTAGCTATTGTACTAATTGCTACAATGACTAATGATGTTCATATGTCCTTTTGAATGAATACTTTTTGTCCTGGGGTAGATACCCAGAAGTGGAATTGCTGTGTTATATGATAATTCAGTTTTAAGTTTACTTAAAACTCTCCATATTGTGTTCCACAGAGCTTAAACCAAACTACATTCCCACCAGCACTGAATAACTGTTCATTTTCCACCACATGATCACCATCACAGATTGTTCCTAGTACTTTTTATATATGCTATTCTTACTAGTGTGAGATGATATCTGATTGTCATCTTGATTTGGATTTCCCTTATGAGAATTTTTTTAATCTGCCTAATGGCCATTCAGCTGTACTTCTCTGAGAGGTATGTTGTGCCTCTCTCCACAATTTTCTGGGAAAAAAATGCTAGGAATTGATTTCCCATACGATCCAGCAATTCCATTTTTTGGCATTTACCCCAAGGATAAAGAACTCTCTTCATTAAAGACATTTTTACTCCAATGTTCATTGCAGCTTTATTCCCAGTGACCAAAATCTGAAAACAGCCCTGGAAACAGTATCTAAACAGTATCTAAACCTGGAACAGGTGACTAAATAAATAAAATGTGCTACATATATATATACATATATAGGGCTAAAATGATAACATAGTGGGTAAGGTATTTGCCTTGCACTTGGCAAACCCAGGTTTCATTTGTCCACCCCTCTCGGAGAGCCCAGCAAGCTACAGATAGTATCCCACCTGCACAGCAGAGCCTGGCAAGCTACTCATGGCATATTCGATATGCTAAAAACAGTAACAAGTCTCAGAATGGAGACATTACTGGTGCATGCTTGAGCAAATCGATGAACAATGGGATGACAGTGCTATCTATACACAATGGGGTACTACTCAGCCATGAGAAAATGCAGCATTATGCAATTTTTCAGGTACATGGATGGATCTGGAAAGAGAGCTGAGTGAAGTGAGTCAGAAAGACATGGCTATATCATGACCTCCCTGATAGTGGCATATAAAGTAACATAGTAAACAGACAAGTATTCAACTGAAACTAAGAATTTGTCTGTAATAGGAAGCATGTTACTCTAAGAAGGGTGGAGGTAGGATGGGTCTGGGAAAACCGGACATGGTGGAGAGAAGATGACATTGTAGCAAAGGGTATGGTGTGGAATGTTTATTGCATGGAACACTGCAATTATCAATATTGAAAACCACATGGTCTAAAATAGCATTGAAAATAGATATAAAGCAAGAAGCTTCCAAAGTCAACAAAATGTAAAAATCTTATGAACACAACTGAATTGATGTGTGGTGGTACTGAAAAAAGTGCTTTAGGGGTTCTTGTGGGAGGGATGTAGTACATTGGTGATGGGTACACTGCTGGGATCATACACATGAAAACATTACTGACAGTGTTGCAAAGTAATCTCAATCAAATAAAAAGAAGGAAAACACAAATACACACCAAAAAGTCCCTCCAAACCCAGATACGCATTTTCTCATGTGGCATGAAAATATTACTAACAGTATTGCAAATGAATCTCAATCAAATAAGAAGAAGGAAAACACAAATACACACCAACCCCCACCCCCGCTTCCCCCAAGAAAAACCCAGATACGTATTTTCTCATGGGGCTGGAAACAAGATCAAGGTACTGGGAGGCTCAGTAACTGCTGAGGTCTCTGTCCTTGGACTGCAGATGATCAATTATCACCATTTCCACATGGTTTTATATATATAAATAGAGATATGCATCTGTATTTTTCCTCCTACTCTTATAACTGTATTACGGATTCACCACCAGAATCTCACCATTCTACAAGGAAGTAATCATTGACGTAAAGATATAGGTTCGGCAGGGTGATACCATTTCACCAAAACTCTTCAGTGCAACCCTCAAGAATGTCATGCCATGACTGGAATGGGAAGGGATGGGAGTGAAGATAGAAGATCTGCAACTACACCACCTCCGCTTCTCGGATATCATCGTTCTAATAACACCAAATATTAGCCAAGCGGCACAAATGCTGGCCGACTTTCACCGTGAGTGTGAAAAGGTCAGACTGCACTGAATCTCAAGAAGGCAATGTTTATGAAAAACAAACTAGTCCCTGATGTTCCATTTGCCCTCAATGGAATGAACATCTCCGAATGCAGCAGCTTTGCGTACTGGGTCGAGAACTCAACATGAGGAATGACTTGGCGCCAGAACTGTGCAAGAGGAAGAGAGCAGCGTGGTATGCCTTCAAGAACGTTAAGAAGTAGTTAAGAGGACGGAGAACCTCCGGCTCCAGGCAATCTTTTTGACTCCACCTTTCTTCCTGCACTAACATATGCCTCAGAGCCCTGGGCCCTAGGAAAACAGGACGAGAACATGGTTCGGGTATCCCAAAGAGGAATCAAAAGAGCTATGCTTGGAATATCACATTTCATTCAAGTGAGAGAAGGAATCCGGAGGGGCTGTCGAAAACCCGATGGGACGGACACAAAATGTGATTTAGAGATGACTGCTGGACTAGAGCTGTTACCAACTGGATTCCACGGGATGTCAAAAGACTGCGTGGCCGCCCACCTACGAAATAGTTCAGACTTCTTAATCAAAATCCTGAATGAACAGTTTGAGGCTCTTCGTGTTCCTGGAGTGAGCAGATACAATTGGGCTACACTAGCACATGACAGGGACGAATGGAAACATTACTGGTGCCTGCTCAAAGATCAATGGGAAGACAAGTGATACAAGTGAAGTGATACTCTTATAACAACAATAGTCTGTTTGAATTTGTGCCCTATCCTTATGGACTTGATTAACCTTAATAGCCTCTATGTAGGTGCTATTTAGGCAGTAGGCATTCTCCTCAACCCCGTTGACTTTCTTAATCTGTGCTACAAAATAATATATTGATCACAGTGATGCAGGCTACCTGACTGAGAGACTCATTCTGTTTTTTCCTCAGATTTTGTTTTATTTAAGTCACAGTGAGTGGGGCCAGAAAATTAGTACAGTTGGGAGGGTGTTTGTCTTGCATGCAGCTGACCCAGGTTTAATCTTTGACATTTCATATGGTCCCTGGAGCAACACCAGGAGTAATTACTGAGCGCAGAGTCAAGAGCAACCTCTGAGCATCACCAGCTGTGGCCCAAAAGGAAAAAAGCATCTACTTAAAAAATTAAAAAATAATAGGCCATCTTGCTGCACTGAACAGTGAAGAATCCTGCCGGGCGGGTGCAGCAACACTGGAGAATGCTCCAGGCCCCAAACCTAGCTGATATCACCCGGGTGCCCCAGAAGGAGCAGGCGCAGTCTCCCCGCCTTCGCCAGATGGAATCCCATCAATTACAAGCAAGGCTCCGATATATGGGGACCGGGACTTTTCCTGATATGCAAAGTGAACAATGGCAAATAGATGATCTAGCATCTGCCCCTAGAAGGCAGGCTTGAATGGTGGTGGGAACATCCAAGCAAAATATAATGCCCAAAACTATAGAGAGGATCTGAACAATTGTCTGCCATATAGGCAGGGTAAGGACAGAAATCAAAAGGAGGGGACAATGGGGATATTGGTGGTGGAAAGTTTGCACTGAAGAAGGGTTGGGTGATTGATCACTCTATTGCTGAATATCAACCCTGTGGCTTTGGGCAGAAATGCGTCTGTAATATGCATTAGGTCTCTGACACCGGACCACTCCAGGTAGAAATGGGTTTCGTGCCTTGGCCTGTTTCTCCTGATGGCTCAATCGCCACTGTCATCTTCCAGAGGCCTAGGGACAGCCAGGCCAGGGGCCGCAGTGATGAGGAACATAGGGCCTTATGGGATGGGCGCAGAGCCAGCCCTCCCTCACCCCCTCCCCGACTCCAGATTCCGAGTTGCCACCCACGAATGAGCCTTCTGGCTGCTGATTGAGCTGCGTATCGTTCATGATCCCAGAGTCTCAGAAACAAAGCTTGGAACCCAGTAGCTTTTGACAGACATGCGTCTGGACTACATATTAGGTTTCTGGCGCTGGACCACTCCAGGTGGGAATGGGTTTCGTGCCTTGGCCTGTTTCCCCTGGTAGCTCGGTTGCTGCTAATATCTTCCAAAGGCCTAGAGAAAACCAGGGAGGGGCCTGCAGTGATGAGGAATGCAGGACCTCATGGGATGGGGGCAGATCTAGTCCTTTCCCTCCCCACCCATATGGGGTCCCAAATTGTCACCCATGAACGAGCCCTCTGGCTGCTGGTCGAGCTGCTTATTGGCCATGATCCAGAGACCCAGAAACAAAGCTTGGAACACAGCAGCCTTTGACAGAAATCCCTCTAGATTTCATTATTAAAACCTCAGTATTATAAAATCGCGTGGCTTCAATAACGATCGCACATCAGCACATGCAATTCGTAATCAACAATAGAAAACAAATTGTCTAATGTTGCCTCTTCGGCAGATCTGAGTGTTGGGGTAAAACCCCAAGTAACAATGGTGGGTTTGGTGTCAAAATGTTGAATGTAATCAAAGTAGAAAGAGAGTAATGTGGAAATCCTATGCCACACAAGTAGGGGGAAGGTGTGGGATGGGGGGGCATAATGGTTTTATCTGTGGTGGAAATTGTGCACTGGAGAAGGGTCGGGTGTTTCACCATTGTATGACCAAGACTTAAACCAAAAACTCTGTAGCTGCTCTCACAGTCTTGCAATAAAAGTAAATTCTTTAAAAAATAGGCACCATGAGATATTTACAGTTGCATTTTTGACATACAATGCTCATGTAATCTCTGGGCAGCCAGGGTCAACAGCTGGTAATCCCTGGGTGGCTACTCGAAGGAGCTCTCTTTCTTGCCACCCTAGTTTGGTGGACTCAGACTGCCCCTCCTCCCGGGGCAGCCCATGCTATGGGTGGATAAAGGAGGAAACGAGGGCCAGGCTGGTTGATGATCAGTTGCCGTTTATTCCATTTTCCCCACGCGCCTGTTCCAGTCTCACTGAGCCCCTCATTCTAGTCTCACACTGCCCCTCATTCCCTCTCCTCTTGTCTCTCCTGCCATATCTCTCCATGCTCCCTCTTGCAGCCGCATCTCTCTCTCTCCATGTGCCTGCTCCTGCATTCTTTCCCTACAGTCTTCTCCCTCTGTCCCCCTTGCTAGTCTCTCCGTGCTCCATCTTCCTGCCCTGCTCTCTCCCTAGTCTCTCTCCAACTCCCTGGCATTGAGGGTAGCAAAATCAGCATATCAAAAGCCATTCCTGATGGCCCATCAGGTTTAAGGGATGGAAATACTGCCTAAGGTGTTTCTCCTCTCCTTAGTCCAGTAACTTAATTAACATCTTAATTAACATCTCAATTCTACTTCTTAATATTAGTTATTTTATATGGACACAGTAAGAGATACATTGAGCCTGTAGGGTGGCTCTCCTGGGTACATCTTGCCACAGACTCAGACTACAGTGCTCAGGCTGGATTAATCATTCCTAACCCTAGCAGGGTCCAAATTTAGTTATTACTTTTTGGATCATGACATGATTTGTCCATGACTAGGCTCTTAACTTATAGTTAAGCATTATGGCACTTTGGCCAGGCCCATTTTGTTGACATGGTAGCTCACTGCTTGCCCTAGGTCTATCCAGTCCCTCGTTGGGATCCAGCTTTGGGGTGCTAGGAGTAAGGGCAACTGAGACTTAAGCCAAGAAAACAGATGCCCCTGATGTGAATATCATTCGAAGTCAGTTAACTCCCGTTACAAAAGCATAGCATTAATTGTCTTCCTGTGTCAATGCAAAAAGGACATTGCTCTGAGTTAACTATGCAAAGGACTTAAGGAGAAGAAAAAAGCAATATTTACAAGTTAACAGCGCAAAGAAAGAGATTACAAATAAAGACAGGAATGAGATCACTGTTATGGGAGTAACCCAATAAACTTAAGCTTCCTCTGGCAAGGCAGAAAGGACAAACCAATGCTCCATCATGGATCCCCCTACCAGTGTCAGTTTCCCTTCACCAGTGTTCACAGATTCCCTCTCCTATACCCCTGCACCTGTTGCAGACTGCCATCTCGGCAGGCATCTTTTAGGTTTGGTTAATAAAGTTTGAGTCTCATGATTTCAGTTTTTAATGCTGTGTTTGGATACTTAGCACAATCATTTCTGAGCACCACTGATGTACATGAATCCCGTTGGCCCCTGGCATAATGTTTTCTCATCTGTCTCTTCTCTCCATATCCTTCACTCTATTTCTTGATTTCTCCTCCCTATATTCTGGGGGCTGGAGTGATAGCACAGCCATTGGGTGTTTGCCTTTCACACGGCAGACCCGAGTTTGATTTCTCCGCCCCTCTCAGAGAGCCTGGCAAGCTACCGAGAGTATCGAGCCCACACGGCAGAGCCTGGCAAGCACCGTGCAAGCTACCCATGTGTATTGGATATGCCAAAAACAGTAACAAAAAGTCTCTCAATGAGAGACTTTACTGGTGCCCGCTCGAACAATATTCTGGGCAATCTAGGTATTCCCCTTTTAACCCATTGAATTTCCTCATCCAGTTATTCCAAATACCACATATAAGTGACATTGTTCTGTTAGTCCTTCTGACTTAACATCTTATCTTCCAGTTCCACCCATCTTGCAGAAAATTGAATGATTTCATCATCCCTTTCAGCTACATACTATTCAAATGTTTATATATACTATATCATTATGATCCACTGATCTGTTTTTAGACGTCTAGATTGAGTCCAAATCTTATCCATTGCACTTAGTGCTGCAATGAGTAATGGTGTGCATATGTCCTTTTGAATGAATTTTTTCCTATCCTGGGGGTAAATACCCCAAAGTGGAATTGTTGGTCATATAATAGCTAAATTTTAATTTTACATGAACCATCCATACTGTTTTCCATAGGGCTGAACCAGACACATCACCATCAGTGGATGAGAGTTCCTTTTTAACCATATCCCTGTGTATAGAAATTGTTCCCATTATTTTTGATATGTGCCATTCTCACTGGTATGAGATGGTACTTATTGTCTTAATTTTTATTTCTTTGATAATAAGTGATAATGAATGTTTTTTATGTGCCTGTTAGCCATACATGTGTCTTCTCAGAGAATTCCCTGTTTATTTCTTCTCCCAGTTTTTTATTTTGAATATTTTATGAATACTTCATATGTCCCAGATGTCAACCTCTATCTAATGTGTTGACTGAAAATTTTTTCTCCCATTCAGTTAGCTGATTTTTAGTTTTCTTTTGCTGTGCAGAAACTCTTTAATTTGATGAAGTCACTTTTGTTTGGTTTTGATTCTGTTATCTTTGAAAATGGTGTTGCATCACTGAAAATACGTTGATGTCCAGATCTTGGAGCAAAATGCTCATATTTTGCTCATATTTTCCTCAATGCATTTTACAGATCCTGGTCTGATCTCAAGGTTTTGATACACTTTGTGTTGACTCTTGTATAAGGTGTTTTAAATTTTTACACGTGGCTAACCATTTTTGTCAGTATTATTTGTTGAAGAGTTTTTCTTTACTCTATTTCATGATCTCAATTCTTTTGTCAAATATTACCTGGCTCTATAAGTTGGGGTTTGTCCCTGGATATTCTATTCTGACCCATTGGTCATAGATCTGTCCTCATTCCAGTACAATGATATTTTAGTTACTCTGCTTTAAAATAGTTTCAAATTAGGTCATAAGATAGCCCCCCCCATTTCTTAAATTTCAGTATGGCTCTGGCTAATCGGTGTATTTTATGATTCCATACAAACTTTATTATTTTATTATGGACAGTGCTAAGTCCTTGAAGAATGTTGTCTGAATTTGGGTATGAATTTCATTTAATCTATATTGTAGTGGTTTAGGTAAGACAGCTATTTTGACAATATTGATTCTTTCCTCCAAGAGCATGGGATACTTTTCCATTTCCTAAATTCTATTTATTTCTTCAGTGTTTTAAAGTTTTCATAGTATAAATCTCCCACCTTTTTTTGTTGATTCCTAGATACTCGATGCTCTTGTACACTGTTTTGAATGGGAAAGACACTTTGATCTCTTTGTGCTCTCATTCATTTTTTGTATATAAAAAATGCAAACTGAATCATTAATTGACTTTGTAGCTAGCCAGCTTGCTATATTGGCTTGTTTCTAGAAGTTTATTTCTGAACTCTTTAGGCTCTTCTATCATGTCATCTGCAAAGAGAGATAATTTTACATCTTCTTTTCTAATTTGGACCCCTTTGATTTACTTTTCTTGCATGATTGCTGTTCCTGGAATTTCTAATATAATGTTTGATATGATTGGAAACAATGGACATCCTGTTTTTACTTGGTCTCAGTAGGAATACTTTCACTTTTTTACCATTTAGAATACTATTTGCTGTGAGTTTGCTAGGTAGTCTTTAGTTTCCTGAATAAGGGTTCTTCAATTCCTATTTTGTTAAGGATTTTTATCATAAACAAATGTTGAATCTTGATGAAGTTTTCTCTGCATTGACTGATAAAATCATATGCTTTTTATCTTTCCTTTTACTGATGTGGTGTATTATGTTCATTGATTTCTGTACATTGAACCATCTTTGCATTCCTGGGAAAAAAACCCACTTAAATCATGGTGTGTGTTGTTTTATATGCTTCTGGATTTGGTTTGCTAAGATTTTCTTGAGAATTTTGTCATTGGTGTTCATTAAGGTCTGAAGTTTTCATTTTCTGAAATGTCTATTTTGAATAGTATTATTAGCTTCATAGAATATCTTAGGAAGGATTACTGTTTCTTTGAAATTTAAAAAAAGCTTAAGGATCAACAGTAATTCTTCTCTGAAAGTTTGATTAAAATCACCAGTAAACCTGTCTGAACCAGTGCTCTTGTTTTGGGAGAGATTTATGATTACTGTTTCAATTTCCTTGCTTGTAATTGGCCCGTTCAGTTTTTCTATTTCCTCTTTGTTCATTTTTGAGAGATTACATGTGCCTGAGAATCTGTACTTTTCTTCTAGGTTCTCCAATTTACCTGAGCAAAGTTGTTCATAGTAAGCTTTCATGATGTCTTAGATTTCTGAGGGTTCTGTTGTAATTTCTCCCCCTTCCTTTCTTCTGATCATTTGAGCACTTTCTCTTTTGTCCCTCTTCTGTCCTGTCAAAGATTTGTTTATATTATTTATTCTTTTAAAGAACCATCTTCTTATTTCATTGAATTTTTTGTTGCTTTCTTGGCTTCTATATTTCTGTTCCGGTTTTAGTTATTTCCTTCCTTTTACTAGTCTTTGATTCATTTCTTAGTTATTATTTCTTCCTTGACTTCCTCTTTGATCCAGCTGTGATTTAGTAGTGTTTTGATCAGTCTCCAGGTATTAGAGTTTCTCCAAATCTTTTTATGATAAATTTGTCTCTGTGTCAATTTGGTCTAATAGGACATTTGGTATAATTTTTATGTCTGTGAATTTATATAGGTTGTGATATGTGATATGTGGTTATCCTTGAGATCTATCCTGATATATGATCTATCCTGGAGAATGTACCCTATGCACTAGCTAAGAATGTTTGCTCATGTTTTTGAGGATGTAAGGCCCTACATATATCTACATATATTTGGGCCTCTTGTTATTCTTAGGGCCTCTTGCATCTATATGTAAACCCCAATCCAGAGAGTGGGGAAATTCTCAGCTATGATCTCCCCTACCACTTGTTCTTCCACTTTTAGTTTTCTACTCTTTCTGTTCCGCCTCTTCTAGTTCTTCATTTAGTGCTATTATGCATTTACTAACATTCTGTGTAGTTGAACTTTCCACTGGTGATAGTGGAATGTTGAAATCCCCCACTACTATTGTGTTTCCATCCATAGTTTTCTTTAGGATGTGAACAAAAGCCTTATAAACTGTGCTTATCCTTCATTTGGTACATATAGGTTACTTAACGTTTGTACTTCTTCATCTATTGTTACATTAACCAACAATATGTGTCCCTCCTGTCTGCAATTACTTTTTTAGATTCAATGCTGTTTGGTCTGATATAAGAATGGCTGTTGAAACTTTCTTTTCAGTTTACTGTCGGCTTATGGGACTGTTTTTCATCCTTTCACTTTGAGCCTGAACCTATCCTGTGATTTAATTTATAATAGATGGATTTTATTTCTGGATCCATTCCACCACTCTGTCTTTTGTTGAGTTGGCGGGAGTGGAGGCATTCACGCCATTGATATTTGGATAAATTGTTGATATAAAGGACTGTTTTGCCATTTTATTGTCTGGAGTTGTTGCTTTGACAATTTAAGTATTTCCTTTTGGCTGCATTAGTTATTACAAATTCATCTCTTGTTTGTCTGAGGATGTTTTTAAACTTCTTCCCATCTAAAGAGGAGCTTTTCAGGGTAGTGACCTCTAGGTTAAAAATGTTTTTGTTGGTAGCTTGACTATGTCATTCCACTCTTTTCTCTCCTTTACTGTTTCATATAGGAGATCTATTGTAAGTCTTATGATGTTTCCCTTATACTGAAATTCTCGCCTCTCTAGAAACTTTAAGTCCACCTCTCTCTTTGGATTTTGACGTTTCGATTATTGTTTGTATTATAACTTTTTATGGTTTATTTTGGGCCTCTTGTTATTCGTAGGGTCTCTTGCATCTATATGTAAACCCCAATCCAGAGAGTGGGGAAATTCTCAGCTATGATCTCCCCTACCACTTGTTCTTCCACTTTTAGTTTTCTACTCTTTCTGGCATTCCTATAATTCAGATGTTGTTCCTCTTGCTTTTATCCATTAGTACCTTACATTCTCTTTCATTCTAGTGCTTTTCTTTTTTTACCAGTTTTCTATAAATGCTGGCTTGCATTTGTTTCTTCACATTCATCTATATATGTATCTGTGCAATTCTACTTCTATGGCTTGCTATTCTGTTTTTTAGTTCCTTGAGTTTATTATGTATAGAATCTGTCATTCTGTCATTGGAGCTAATGTCAGATGGTGCAACTCCTTGATCTAGGGGCTAGGGTTGGTGAGAAGGGAACCTTCAGGGTTGTGGATCTGAGGCTTTTCATCAGGACTCTGGCTGTGGTCTCAGGCTCAAAACTCCTTCTATTTGTAAGAAAATATCCATGGCGAGAAACAACTCCTGTCACAAAACCACCCTCTGTTCTTTTTTTTTTTAAGAACAGGCTGCTACTGGGGATATATAAGGGAAAGAAGCTCTACCTATTGTAAATTTGAGCAGCAGAAACATGATCTGCAATGAACATGACCCTGTTCATAGGTGGTCCCTGACACCCAGGGGAGACCTTAGCTCTGTAAATATACCACTGTTACTTGCTGCTTTATCACAGTGGACGCACACTATACTCAATAAGGCTTTTTCATTCTTGCCTCTATTTTAGCCTTTTGTAAAGTTGACTGAGACTGGGAATATACTTGTCACATGAAAAATATATTTACCTCCATCTTAGCTAATACCAGAGTGTTAACCCACTTCATTATTAGTAGGTAAAATTATTTCCCAACTATCACTGTATCACTGTCATCCCATTTCTCATCGATTTGCTTGAGCGGACACCAGTAAGGTCTCCATTGTGAAACTTGTTGTTACTTTTTTTGGCATATTGAATATGACACAGGTAGTTTTCTAGGCTCTGATGCACGAGCGAGATACTCTCGGTCGCTTGTCAGGGCTCTCCGAGAGGGGTGGAGGAATAGAACGCGGGTCTGCCACGTGCAAGGCAAACACCCTACCCTCTGGGCTATCACTCCAGCCCATTTCCCAGTATGAAGCTGTGAAATCCAATAAATCATATTTTTGTTTTATTTTGTTTTTTACAAAATACAATGGTGGTACAGGCAAAAAACTATCTCATCTAAAAGGATAAACTGGAAAGAAGAAAAGGTTTGCAAACAAATCTCAAACCTGGCAAGATTTAGGGCTTTAGGATGATCTTCTCCTGGTTTGATGCTTTAAGTTCCAGACCCACTGGGGATTCACTGTCCTTTCAGCTCAAGAGGAAGTCTTAACCCTGAGCCTTTGGATGGCAGCAACATATTAACTGATAGAAATTGAAGAGAGTTTTACTTTGAATCAGAGAAGATATCCTTGTACCTAGGTCTTTGTATTCTAGGTGACTGAAGCAATTCTGATGATATCTGAATTACCTTTGAGTCACATCTCCCATCTTTTTTTCAAAAATATACCACTGTTTGAAGTCAAATAAATTTACATTATCCAGTAAAATATCAGAAGTTCTTGTAAACCATAGCATTTAATATACAAGGTGTAAGAGGAAAACAAAATTTAAAAATATATAATGTTGTCCAGCTTTGACTCCCTCAGTCAAGTTTGCAGTGATTCTTTTGACATGATTCTATCTCTGTCCAGTGTATCTGCTGAGAAAAGATCTCTCGCTCTCTCTGTCCCTCTCTCTGTCTGTTGGAGTTCATGCTTCCAATATCCTTATCAAGTAACTTTCAAGCCACATCCTCTCTTGCTGCTTTCTCCCATTTGAAAATTAGCTCCAGAAGCCAAATAATTTTTTGTTTTTATTTTGGAGCCACACCAAGCAGTGCTCAGGCCTTATTCTTAGCCATGCACTCAAGAATCACTCTTGGCAGGGTGAGAGGATCATAGTGGGTGCCAGGGATTGGATCCTGGCTGACTATGTGCAAGACAAAAGCCCTACCTGTTGTCCTATCGCTCCGACCCCTAGGAGGATTTTTTTGTTTGAATATTTTCAGTATTTGTGTGCCTGGAAACAACCTGGAGTGTATTAGGTACTTAATTTATATTTAATTTTTTATGCTTTTTAATGCTGATAGTTATAAATTGAAAGAAAGATTCCATATACAAAGGTAAAATTTTGATAAGTAGAAAATTTGATAATGGATTCAGCTGTAGGTCAATTTGCTGTGAATTATTTTAGTAATTTAAAAAGCCCATGTTTTTCTAATTATAATGAAATTTTGATATATATTTGATATATCTATTTCAGCTAGACAAGAACTGAGCATAGAAATCTGCATATTTTCCTGAGGTGACACTGATACAGGATCAGCATTCGAAATGGAATGTGAGTATCATTACCAAATCAGCTTTGGACAAGACAAAAATATGTAGCAAAACCTTTGCCTCATTCAAGCTTTCTAACTGTTGCTTTTCCTCTGAGATTTTTATTTAAATTTCTTAACCTTCAAAAGAGTTTCCTAGACTTTCAATTTTCTAGTGCTCGCACACAATTTCCTTCCCGGTCTTTTGTTGAAAAACCACAAACTGGATTTGGATGTATTGACCTTCCACTTTTGAAGTTAAGTTTGAAGATGCATGAAAGGTAATGTGATAAGGAGAGTGTCCACAAACACAGAAGAAATACAGAGGAAGAAAAACACAGAAGAAGAAGAAAGGTTTAAGATGACTATGCATGATCATGCTTGGGGTTTGCAGGGGAGACTGGGGGAGTCATTGAGACAGAGACTAAGTGAAAGGAGAGAGCTCTAACGAATGCAGGACTGGATGCTGCCTCCCAGGATACTGAAGGTCTGGTGAATTGCCCCACACCAGGTCATGTGTGTCTCATACTCCATGGCACATGTTTATCTGCCTTAACCAACATGCCTGCCTGCTGAGTTGTAGGATTCCCCTTATCTGATCTCACTTGGGGTGAGATATGGCCCTCACACAAACACCATCTTATATCTTTTATAGATTTTTTTCATTGAATCACTAGTGACATATATCACTACAAAGCTGTTGATGGTGAGTTTTCAGTCATACAACATTCCAATACCCATTCCTCCATCACTGTACATGTCCCACCACCAATGTCCCCAGAGTCTCTCCCCCCTTCTCACCCCCACTTCTCACTGCATTATGGTTTGCAATACAGATCCTAACACATCACATTTGTTCAGGATGTTCAGTATTTTTATCAGGAAGGTGCGGCTGGAGTGACTTATTTTAAGTGGATGGCAGCTTTGAGGTGGACAGCTTCCAGAAGCACAAGGAAGTAGGGGGAGGTAGTCCATCCTGACCCCGAAAAAGCCTGGAGATTTGTCACAAAATCTGCACACCCAAATTTTCAGCAGATTAACATCTTGGTAAGGTCTGTCTCAAAATGGTGGAGAAAGACCACGGGGCGAGTAAACAATTTTGAATTATAGGAGCAAGCAGCTGCCAGGCTATTTGGGTGGACACCAGGAAAACCCGCCCACCTTCAGTCTACCCTGGTCTGTTCAGCATTATGTGGGTGTGAGATTCACTGAGGTTGTTTTTTTTTTTTTTTTTTTTTTTATCTCCTCAGAAATCTATTTGTATCTGGAGCAAGGCTGGTAAATGAGCTTGCGTGGCTAGGCTGGCGGTGGCGTGTGCGTGTGGCTCCCACACCCACCCACACTAATTCAACTTTTGGTGGTTCCTTTTCTCAGAAAACTTGGCCCTGAGTTGTTGGAGTCCGGCTAGAGGCACAGAAGCGATCTGGGGTGTCGGAAAGGCTGAGGGCATCTCCAGGCTGCTGATCCCTCGCTCCGTCTCCTGTGTCCAGGCCCACCCAGCGGTGGAGCTGCGTCCTCGGGGCCCTAGTGGCGACTCTGCAGTCAGGACCCCGGCAGTGAGCAACCAGGCTGGAGCTGCTGTCATCTGTAGGTCCTGATTGGGCTGCAGAACCTGCCCAGGGGCCAGCGCCCACCCTGGGTCTGCAGACAGTTGGCGCTCAGGGAGGTCTTCTTCCGTAACAAGCTGTAGGCAGCGCTGGAGGCACCAGCCGGTCCGGGACAAGGTGGCAGGACTCCCTGCCCCAGCGAGTCGCTTTAGCCGCTTCCCAGTGGGAGCTGGGCACGCCCTCAGCTCCAGGCCGTGCCCCGCAGTAGGGCCAGTTGGGCCCGAAGAGCCCACCCAGATCCTGCAGCTTCTGCCCCAGCGGTGCCCACTGCCCAGGGCACGAGCTGCGGTGCTCCATCAGCCTCCGAGCATCGGCTCTGCGCGTCCCCCTCTGCCGGCGCCCCAAGACCAGTGCCAGTCGGGTTTCACAGAAAGCCACGCCTTTGTTGAGAGAAGATATGTACAGGGCACTTACAGTCATTCACGCAGAAATTTTGTTTTATATACGCTGTTCAGAGCGCTGAGAGATGCGTCTGCCCCGCCAGTTCCGGAGCCTGCTGCCCGCTGCTCTCCTCTGTCCTGTTTATCTGTAACCTACTGACTCTGCTTCATCTTCAGCCAGTTTTAGTCCCTAATTCCTCTCTGCTCCACACTACACATCTGAAATTTAGATACTGGCTGGATCCTGGAGAAGTCTTCTGTTTTCAACTGGATGGCTGAGTTAAAAGATACCAGCGCTTATTCAGCCTACTCTAATGGATTACAAATCTGTGAAGAAACATAGTAACCATTATATTCTTATTATTCAATTTCATAGAGAAAAAAGAAATGCTTTCTATAGTTTCCTATCCTCTGTGTATACAACATTGTAACTTTTTTCAGAGTTCCAAAAATAATTTTATTTTAATTAAAACTTTACTACTTATCAAGTAGGATTTATTTATGCAGACTAATAATTTTAGTAGCACATGTCATTTTATAAAAGACAACTAATATAGTCTGATTGGGGAAAATTGTTTTTCACTTGATGTATTTACTTAGCTAAAGTGTAAGTAATCTTTTATTTTGATATTTAACTTATGATATTTATGAGTATCACAATACATTTTTACTATAGTATAAATTAGGTTTGTTATTTATAAAAATTAGGTTTTCAGCAATAAATGAAATTTTTAGGAAAAAATCAAGCTATGTAAAGAGAAAATTCACATAAAAGGCACAGAAATTATTGTTTTCTTTTTTTAAAATTTATTTTTACTTAGTGAATCACCATTAGGGTACAGTTACAGATTTATACATTTTTATGCTCATGTTTTCCTCATACAAAGTTCGAGAACCCATCCCTTCACCAGTGCCCATTCTCCACCACAAATAAACCCAGCATCCCTCCTACCTTCCCCAATCCCATCTCCCCCAACTCCACCCTGCCACTGTGGCAGGATATTCCCTTTTGTTCTCTCTCTCTAATTAGGTGTTGTGGTTTGCAATAAAGGTGTTGAGTGGCCACTGTGTTCAGTCTCTAGTCTACATTCAGTGCGCATCACCCTTCCCCCGCATGGCCTCCGACCGCATTATGCTTGGTGATCCCTTCTCTGAGTTGTCCTCTCCCCAGAATGTGAGGCCAGCCTCCAAACCATGGAGTAAACCTCCTGGTAGTTATTTCTACTATTCTTCTATTCTTGGGTGTTAGTCTCCTACTCTGTTATCCTATATTCCACAGATGAGTGCAATCTTTCTATATCTGTGTCTCTCTTTCTGACTCATTTCACTTAGCATGATAATTTCCATGCCAATTCACTTATATGCAAAATTCATGACCTCCTTTTTTCTAACAGCTGCATAGTATTCCATTGTATAGATGTACCAAGTTTCTTCAACCAGTCATCTGTTCTAGGGCACTCGGGTTTTTTCCAGATTCTGGCTATTGTAAATAGTGCTGCGATGAACATATAAGTGCAGATGTCATTTCGACTATACATTTTTGCTTCTCTGGGATATATTCCCAGAAGTGGTATTGCTGGGTCAAATGGGAGCTCAATTTCTAATTTTTTGAGAGTCGTCCATATTGTTTTCCAAAAGGGCTGAACCAGTCGGCATTCCCACCAGCAGTGCAGAAGGGTCCCTTTCTCCCCATGTCCTCTCCAACAGTGGTTGCTTTTGTTCTTTTGGATGTGTGATAGTCTCTGTGGTGTGAGGTGGTATCTCATGGTTGTTTTGATCTGTATCTCCCTGATGATTAGTGATGTAGAGCACTTTCTCATGTGCCTTTTGGCCATTCATATCTCTTCCTTGGAAAAGTTTCTGTTCATTTCTTCACCCCATTTTCTGATGGGGTTGGATGTTTTCTACTTGTAGAGTTCAACCAGTGCTTTATATACCATTGATATCAACCCCTTATCTGATGGGTATTGTGCAAATATCCTTTCCCATTCTGTAGATGGTCTTTGTATTCTGGTCACTGTATCTTTTGCGGTACAGAAGCTTTTTAGTTTAATGTAGTCCCATTTGTTGATCTCTGTTTCCACTTGGTTGCCCAGTTGCATGTCATCTTTGAAGATACCTTTATCTTCAATATGGTGGAGGGTTTTGCGGACCTTGTCTTCAATGTACCTTATGGTTTGTGGTCTGATGTTGAGGTCTTTAATCCATTTTGATCTGACTTTTGTGCATGGTGTCAGGTCGAGGTCTAAGCCCATTCTTTTGCATGTGGTTGTCCAGTTGTGCCAGCACCATTTGTTAAGAGGCTTTCCTTGCTCCACTTCACATCTCTTGCTCCCATATCAAAGATTAGATGATCATACATTTGGGGTTGTGTGTAGGGATATTCCACCCTGTTCCACTGGTCTGCGGGTCTGCCTTTGTTCCAGCGCCATGCTGTTTTAATTGTTACTGCTTTGTAATAAAGTTTGAGGTTGGAGAGGGTGATGCCTCCCAATATCTTTTTCCCAAGAATTGTTTTAGCTATCCGTGGGTGTTTGTTGTTCCAAATAAATTTTAGAATTGCTTGATCTGTTTCTTTGAAGAATGTCATGGGTATACTTATAGGGATCGCGTTGAATCTGTATAATGCTTTGGGGAGTATTGCCATTTTGATGACATTGATTCTCCCTATCACGAGCAGGGTATATGTTTCCATTTCCTCATGTCCTCTTTGATTTCATGGAGTAGCGTTTTATAGTTTTCTTTGTAGCGGTCTTTTACTTCCTTGGTTAAGCTGATTCTGAGGTACTTGATTTTCTGGGGTACGATTGTGAATGGGATTGCTTTTTTCATGTCCCTTTCCTCTGCCTCATTGTTTGTGTATAGGAAGGCCATGAATTTTTGGGTATTGATTTTGTAGCCTGCAACTTTATTGTATAAGTCTATTGTTTCTAAAAGTTTCTTAGTAGAGGCTTTAGGCTTCTCTAGATATAGTATCACATCGTCTGCAAATAGTGAGAGTTTGATTTCTTCCTTTCCTATCTGGATGCCCTTAATCTCCTTTTCATGTCTAATAGCTATTGCAAATATTTCTAGTACTATATTGAAGAGAAGTGGTGAGAGTGGGCATCCTTGTCTTGTGCCTGATCTTAGAGGAAAGGCCCTTATTTTTTCCCTGTTGAGGATAATTCTTGCTGTAGGCTTGTGGTAGATCGCTTCGACTATCTTGAGGAAAGTTCCTCCAAACCCCATTTTGGTGAGGGTTTTCATCATGAATGGATATTGGATCTTGTCAAATGCTTTCTCTGCATCTATTGATATGATCATATGGAAGGTACAGAAAATTATTAAGAAATGTATGTGAAATAAACAAAATGACGAAAATTCAAGACTTGAATAACAGCCACTGAAGCACTAAAATACTTTATTATTTCCAGTTAGTCTTTTCAATTTCTTTGAAATCAGTAATTTACCCACATTATAAGAAATATACCCACAATTAAAGATTAAGAAAAAATATCACCATAAAATGCTGATATATTATAACGTCATGCATTATTGAACCATATTTTGATTAATAATCAACCACAATAGTTTTCAAAAAAGACTATAGGATCTAATTTTTTTTAAAAGATTTTACTCATTGATGTACAAAACCCTAAAAAAATGCCTAATGATACATTTCATAGAAAGAGTTTCCACTGTTGAGCTGGGAATTCTCTGGAAAAGTGTATTGCAGAGTCTGGCACCTGTGCCAAGTTCAGTCTGAAGACTAATACTTGTCCCCTCCCTATTGGAGCTCCAGTGACTGCTGGATGGCTTCTCAAACTCAGTCAGCTAAGAGCTGTGTGGGAAGATCAGATGAAATCCTAAGTTTTTATCACCGAGTCATGTGGCTGCACATGAAACCACATGAGATTTCTGTTTCTCTAAACCCACACTGCAGTCTCCACTGTCCCCTGTGGAAACACACCATTCTGGGGTGACCCTCCTTTTCCTATTTTCTAAATCACTCAGAGTACTCCCATGACAGGGAATTAGAAAGATCCACCTCAGCATACACATTGTGGAAGTAGTGTAAAAAAGCCCACCAAGTCCAGGAAAACAAAAATATTCCCAAAGTTCTCTAGTACAAAACAGCTGTATAGTCTCTTAGATAATGACTTTAGGGACACCACGGTGCAGATGTTTAATGAGCTCAAAGAAATAATGGCTCAGTTATCCAGTAAAAAACAAGAACAGATGAGAGCTGAACTGAAAAAACAATAAATATAAGTGCCATATATATATATATGTATATTAGACAAATACAAAACCTCAGTGGAAGGTTTGAATAGCAGAGTAATATCTCAGGAAAAAATTGTTGAGCTCCAAGATCGGATGCAAGTAACCTCCTGTGGCACTGCCTGTAGCACTGTTGTCCCATCGTTCATCAATTTGCTCGAGCAGGCACCAGTACCATCTCCATTGTGAGACTTGTTACTGCTTTTGGCATATCGAATATGCCACAGGTAGCTTGTCAGGCTCTGCCATTCGGGCAGGATACTCTTGGTAGCTTGCCAGGCTCTCCGAGAGGGACAGAAGAATCGAACCTGGGTCAGCCATGTGCAAGGCAAACGCCCTACCCGCTGTGCTATTGCTCCAGATAACCATCTGTAACCAACATAAAATGGAAGAAAGTCTGAAAAGAAATTAAAAGCATCCAGACAACATTGGGATGAGCTCAAGAGGAACAATATAATGATCAGCTGATTTCCCAAGGAACAGCAAGGTGAGAATGATGAAGAATAGTCAAAGAAGTCATAGGTGAGATTTTTCCAGTGTCGAGTACATGCACTGATTCAAGAGGACTAAAGGGCTCCACTGCAATAGATCCAAATGGAAGTTCTAAGACACGTAATCATGATGACAAAGGTCAATGACAGAGAGAGGATACCGTAAGAAACAAAACCGAGGAAGGAACTGATTCAGAGGAAACTCCATAGATTCATAGCATATCTATCAGAGACTCTCTAGAAAAGGAGAGAATGGTGGATATAGTATAAATTTGGATGAAGTGAACACCTCACCAAGAATACTCTATCAGGGTAGATTAACATTCACTTTTGAAGAAATGATACAAAACTTCATGGAGAAGAAACAGCTTAGGAACCTCTAAACAAATTGAAAGGAACACTAGTGGAGCTTCTCTAAAGGGTAACGTTAATCTCACAATCACACATTATTTTTACAAAAAGATGGGACTAATCACTTCATCTCAGTGCCCTCACGCAATGTAAATAAATAGACTGACTCACCAAACAAGAGACAATGAATTGAAGGGTGGATAAGAAAATAAACCAAACTTTCTGCTACCCACAAGAGACACATTTGAACATTCAGAACAAACACAGACTTAGAGTTAAAGGTGGAACAACAATATTTTAAACAGCAATTCCCTTAGAAAGACTAGGGCGGCCATACTTAAAACAACATAGACTCTTTTAAAAAATTTTACTGAATCACCGTGAGATAGTTACAAGCTTTCATGTTTGGGTTACAATCACACAATGATCAAACAACCATCCCTCCACCAGTGCACATTCCCACCACCAATATCCCCACTGTACCTCCCCTTTCCCACTTTCCCCCTGCCTCCATCACTTATATCACTTGTCATCCTGTTGTTCTTGGATTTGTTGGAGCAGGCACCAGTAATGACTCCATTCGCCCCTGTCACATGCTAATGTAGCCCAATGGTGTCTGCTCACTCTAGGAACACGAAGACCCTCAAACTGTTTATTCAGGATCTTGACAGAGATGTCTGACCATCTCATAGGTGGGCAGCCATGCAGTCTTTTGACATCCTGTGGAATCCAATCAGTGACAGCTCTAGTCCAGCGGTCATCTCTAAATCGCATTATGTGTCTGGCCCATCTGAGTTTTGACGACTTGGCAAACAAGACAGTGTCCCTGATTCTTGATTGTCGATGAAGGTCAGAACTCCAGATTCCTTCCCTCACTTGAGTGAAAGGTGATACTCCAAGCATAGCTCTTTCGATTCCTCTTTGGGATACCTGAATAGTGTTCTCATCCTGTTTTCATAGGACCCGGGTCTCTGAGGTGGATGCTAGTGCAAGAAGAACAGTGGAGTAGAAAAGATGTGCCCAGAGCTGAAGGTTCTTTGTCCTCTTAACTACTTCTTCAATGCTCTTGAAGGAGTTTCACGCTGTTCTCTTTCTCCTGCGCAGTTTAGGTGCCAGATCATTTGTCATGTTGAGGTCTCAACCTAGGTACACATATCTGCTGCATTCGGAGATGTTCGTTCCGTTGAGGGCAAATGCAACATCAGAAACTAGTCCGTTTATCATGAACATTGTCTTCGTGAGATTCATATCCAGTCTGACCCTTCCACACTGACGGTTAAAGTTGGCCAGCATTCATGCTGCTTGGCTGATATTTGGTGTTATGAGAACGATGTCATCAGCGAAGAGGAGGTGGTGTAGTTGCCGACTATCTTCACTCCCATTCCTTCACATTCCAGTTGTCGCACTATATTCTTGAGGGTGGCACTGAAGAGTTTCTGTGAAATGGTGTCACCCTGCTGAACCATTCTCTTTACATCAATGTCACTTTTTTGTAGAACGATGAGATCCTGGTGGTGAATCCATAATACAGCTCATGGAGGATCCTGATGTATTGAGTTTGAACACCCTGTTTGGCTAGGTTTTCAATGACCGCTTCAGTCACAACAGAATCAAAGGCCTTCTTTAAGTCAATGAATATTAGACAGAGCAGCACCTTAACTCTTGCAAAACTTCAGTGAGGTTGGTCATTGTGTGGATATGGTTGATCATGCTGAATCCTTTTCGGAACCTGGCTTGCTGGCATGGTTGTCCTTCATCTAGTGTTCTGCCAATCCTATTCAGGATGACTTGAGTGAGTAACTTATAGATGATGGACAATAGGCAGATCAGGCCATAATTGCCGACGTCATGGATGTATCCATGGCAGACAATATTCCTCATACTCTCTCTCTCTACTTTTGGGCATTAAAAACAACATAGACTTAACATTTTAAAAGGTTATAAAAGAGGGATGATAATTTCTTAAGAATCAAGAATAATATACATTACAAAGAACTCACATTCCTAAACTTCATGTACCTAATACTAGACTAGCAAAATATTTTTTTAAAACTTCTAAGAAGCTGAAAGAAGATATTGATAGCAATACAATAGTAGTTTGAGAACTCAACACTACTTTATTACCTCTGGATAAAAGATAAAAGTTAACAAAGAAATACTGATTTAAAGGATTGAAGAGATGAGTTTAGTAAACATGTATAGGCTCTTCATCCTCTCAAAGTCTAAGACACTCCCATGCACATTAGGCATTCTCTAAGGTAAGTCAATATTGGGTCACCAAACATATCTTTATGAAATCAAGGTTATAAGAACGATCAAATATCTTTTAGGACCATGATGCATTGAAATCACAGACATATGGGAAAAGACTCGATTTGAAATTTTAAAAATTCACTATTGCAAGACTTGTGGGTCACAGAGGAAATCAGTTAAGAAAACCAAAGATTGCTGGAAACAAATGAGAATAATTACATGAGTTACCAGAACATACAGAACACAGGAAAAAGTGTGTTTCCTGTGTTACCTTATAATAAAAAAAAGGTAGTTTATAGCAAAGCAATGAAGAAAGAACCCAAACAAATAAGAGTACAGTTTAGTCAGCTATAAAAACACCAAAAGAAAAGAATAAGGAAAGAGAGAATAAAACTCAGAGCAGAAATCAATGAAATGGAAACAAAAAATGTTATTAAAAATCATTGAAACCAAGAGCTAGTTCTTTCAAAGAACAAACAAGATTGAAAAATCATTAGCTACAATACCCCAGACCCTGCCTCCCATCGCCACGCCTCTCTGCTCGCTCCCCAAAAATTACGCCCCTGTCCTGCAAGTAATCAGCCCACCCTGAGAACTGCCAGTGTCCCAAGTGGTTACTGGAGGCGTGGTCTGTATCTCAGGGGGCGTGGTCTCCAGCCAGAGCCGCTGCAGTTATTATTATTTTTTAGCATAATCTGTAAAACCTGTTTCTTTGAAAAATACCCTGGCCATCTCAATCGCTCTATGTCAAATAGTCTATCAGCTTATGCTAACTTCACAAAAACTATCCGTGAAAAATAGAAGCTGCACAAAACCTATGCAAGGGGAGCATAGCCTTAAACCTTCACTAGAGGCCCCACATAAATCAGGATGAACACCTGAGAGTAAGGAAAAATTCTAGAATAGGAACAAGGCTACCATTATAAATTTAGCAAAACCAGAGCCCTCCTCCCGCAGCAAGAGGGAATAGGGATAGACAACTAGAAGATTCCAACTCTATACTTCCATACCAATATGAAGAAATAGTGAAAATCCCCTTAACGAAGAGAGGATGAAGAAAAGATTCCAGAAGTCTCAACAGGGGCTACCCACATATATGACCTTTCAGAAAAAGAATTCAGAGAGGAAATCTTGAGGAGAGTAGATGTACTCCAAGCAACCATAGAACAGACATCCAATGAACTAAGGGAGGATATAAATGAAGCATTGGAGCGGTCCACCAAGAAAATTCAGGAAGAAATGAGAGCAGAAATTTCAAAGCTACGAACGGAAGTCACACAAATAAAGGAATCCGTAGATGAATTAAAAATCTCAGTAGGATCCCTCAACAGTAGAATGGCTACAGCCGAAGACAGAATCAGCGAGCTTGAAGATGAGCTGCACAGAGCTTACAGACAACAACAAACAATGGGAAAACAGCTCAAAATAGCTCTAGAGCCAATCAGAGTCCTAGGGGATGACATCAATAGGAACAACATAAGAATCACTGGAGTACCAGAAGCACAGAGAAGTAACCTCAATGAAAAAAACACAGTGAAAGACATCATTGCTAGGAAATTCCCAGAGCTGGAAAAGGCAGGCATTCAGATCCAAGGAGCCCAAAGAGTACCAACAAAAAGAGACCCGAATAAAAAGACTCCAAGGCACATCATAGTCAGAATGATGGATGCTGTGGATAGAGACACAATACTGCAAGCAGCATGGTCAAAGAAGGAAATCACATACAAAGGAGCACCCCTTAGATTTACAGCAGACCTATCAGAGGAAACCCTCCAAGACCGAAGACCATGGTGGGACATGATAAAAAAACTCAATAAAATGAACGCATCAACAAGAATACTTTATCCGGCTAAAATCAGACCCAAACTCGAAGGAACCATACACTATTTCTCGGATAAACAACAACTCAAGAACTTCCTAGACTCAAAACCAAACTTAAAAGAAAGATTAAAGGGGCTATTGTAAGACTAGGAAGAACCCCACAAGAACAACAAACCCCACAGAAAGATGACACAAAACCTCATGACAATAATCTCTCTCAATGTCAATGGCCTAAATGCACCAATTAAGAGACACAGAGTTGCAAAATGGATTCGGAAACTAAACCCCACATTCTACAGCTGCAAGAAACACACCTGAACAGTCAGAACAAACAGAAACTCAAAGTCAAAGGATGGAAAACAATCCTGCAGGAAAACAACTCTCTCAAAAAAGAAGCTGGGGTGGCCATAATAGTATCAGACAACATAGATTTCAGGTTGATAACGATTTGAAGGGACAGGGAAGGTCATTTTCTATTTATCAAGGGATATGTACAACAGGAAGAAGTCACACTCTTAAACATATACTCACCTCATGAATGAGCAGCTAAATACTTAAAACAACTCCTAACAGACTTTAAAGAGGACATCGCTAGCAGCACAATAGTAGTTGGAGACTTCAAAACCACCTTATCACCTCTGGATGGATCAACAAGAACAAAACTCAGCAAGGAAACACTGACTCTAAAAGAAGAAATGGAAGAGAGGTCTAGTAGACCTATACAGGGCTTTACACCCCAAAATGAAAGAATACACATTCTTTTCCAGTGTACATGGAACATTCTCCAAAATAGACCATGTACTGGGCCACAAAACATACCTCAATAGAATCGGAAAAATAGAAATTGTATCAACTATCTTTTCAGCCCACCATGCGCTGAAGATAGAAGCTAATCACACACAGACACAAAGAACCAAAGCAAACCCTGGAAATTAAACAGCTCGGTGTTGAACAATGAGTGGGTTAGGAAGGAAATCAAGGAAGAAATCAAGAGATACCTTGAAACAAATGAGAATGAAGACACGAGCTACCAAAACCTATGGGACGCAGCTAAAGCCGTGCTAAGGGGAAAATTTATAGCTCTGCAAGCATTCCTTAGGAAGGAAGAAAGGGCCTACATAGATAGCTTGACTGCACAGCTCAAGATCTTAGAAAAGGATGAGAAAAAGGAGCCCAAACCAGACCGAGGAAAGAAATAATAAAAATTAGAGCAGAAAGTAACGACATGGAAACCCAGAAAACAATTCAAAAGTTCAATGAAACCAAAAGCTGGTTCTTTGAGAAAATAAACAAGATTGATAAACCAATAGCAAGACTCACAAAGAAAGAGAGAGAGAAAGAACCCTAATAAACCGAATCAGGAATGAAAAGGGGATATCAAACAGAAGCCAAGGAGATTCAAAAGTTCATCAGAGACTACTTTGAAAGTCTGTATGCCATGAAACAAGAGAACCTAAAAGAAATGGATGAATTCCTTGATTCCTACAATCTCCCAAGACTGAAGCAAGAAGACCTGGAATATCTGAATAGACCCACAGATTTCAAGGAAATCGAAACTGTAATCAAAAGTCTTCCCAAAAACAAAAGCCCACGTCCAGATGAATTCACTGGCGAATTCTTCCAAACATTTAAAAAGGACCTGTTGCCAGTTCTCCTCAAGCTTTTCCAGGAAATTGAAAAAAAAACAGGAACCCTCCAAAACAGTTTCTATGAGGCACATATCTCCCTAATACCAAAAGTTAACAAAAACACCACAAAATTAGAAAACTATAGACCAATATCCCTGATGAATACCGATGTGAAGATCCTCAACAAAATATTAGCAAATAAAATCCAACAACTCATCAAAAAGATCATACACTATGACCAAGTGGGATTCATTCCGGGGATGCAAGGATGGTTTAACATTCGGAAATCACTCAACATAATCTATCATATCAACAAAAGTAAAGATAAAAACCATTTGATCATATCAATATATACAGAGAAAGCATTCGACAAGTTCCAACATCCGTTCATGATGAAAACTCTCACCAAAATGTGTTTTGGAGGAACTTTCCTCAAGATAGCCAAAGCCATCTATCACAAACCTATCGCAAGTATTATCATCAATGGAGAAAAGCTAAGGGCCTTTCCTCTAAGATCAGGGACAAGACCAGGTTGCCCACTCTCACCACTGCTATTCAATATAGTACTGGAACTACTTGAAATAGCTGTTAAGCAAGAAAAAGATATTAAGGGCATCTAGGTAGGAAAAGAAGAAATCAGACTCTCACTATTTGCAGGCAATAAAATACTATATCTAGAAAAGCCTAAACAATTAGGCAAGAAAATGATATTAGGGGCATTCAGGTAGGAAAGGAAGAAATCAAGCTCTCACTATCGCTGATGATATGATATTATACTTAGAAAACCCTAAAACCTCTACCAAGAAACTCCTAGAAATAATAGAGTCATATAGTAAAGTTGCAGGCTATAAAGTCAATACCAAAAAGTCCATGGCTTTCTTATATGCAAAAAATGAGAGAGAAGAAAGCAACATGATAAAAGCAATCCTGTTCACAATTGAGCCTCAAAAAAAATCAAGTACCTTGGAATAAGCTTAACTAAGGAGGTAAAGGACTTGTATAATGAAAACTACAGAACGCTATTTCAGGAAATAAAAGAAGACACGAGGAAATGGAAAAATATCCCCTGCTCATGGATTGGAAGAATTAATATTGTCAAAATGGCAATTCTCCCCAAAGCATTGTACAAATTCAATGTGATCCCTATAGGGATACCCTTGTCATTCTTCAAAAAAATGGAGCAAGTGCTCCTAAAATTCATATGGAACAATAAGCCCTCACGAATAGCTAAAGCAATTCTTGGCAAAAAGAAAATGAGAGGAATCAACCTCTCCAAGTTCCAACTCTACTACAAAGCGGTAGTCATTAAAACAGCTCGGTCCTGGAACAAAGGCAGAGCGGCAGGCCAATGGAACAGGATTGAATACTCTGACACCCCCCCCCCCCCAAATATATGACCATCTAATCTTTGATAAAGGAGCAAGAAATGTGAAGTGGAGCACGGAAAGCATGTTTAACAAATTATGCTGGCAAAACTGGACAGCTACATGCAAAAAATGGGCTTAGACCTCCACCTATCACCATGTACAAAAGTCAGATCAAAATGGATTAAAGATCTCAACATCATACCAGAATCCCTAAGGTACATTAAATACAAGGTCGGCAAAACACTCCATGACATTGAAGACACTTGTATCTTCAAAGCTGACACACCACTGGCCAAGCAAGTGAAAACAGAGATAAATAAATGGGACTATCTCAAACTAAGAAGCTCTTGCACCTCAAGATAAACAGTGACCAAAGTACAAAGACAAACTACAGAATGGGAAAGGATATTTACGCAGTACCCATCCGATAAAGGGCTGATATCAAGGATATACAATGCACTGGTTGAACTCCACAAGAAGAAAACTGCCAACTTGAACAAAAAATGGGGTGATGAAATGAACAGAAACGTTCCCAAAGAAGAAATCCGAATGACTGAGAGGCACATGAGAAAATGTTCAATATCACTAATCATCAGGGAGATGCATATCAAAACAACAATGAGAGAGATATCATCTCACACCCACATCCCAAAAAACAAAAACCGGTGTTGGCGTGGATGTGGGGAGAAAGGGACTCTTCTTCACTGCTGGTGGGAATGCGACTGGTTCAGCCCTTTTGGAAAACAATATAGACGATTCTCAAAAACTTAGAAATTGAGCTTCCATTTGACCCAGCAATACCACTCCTGGGAATATATCTCGGAGAGGCAAAAAAGGTATAGTAGAGATGGCATCTGCATTTCTATGTTCATTGCAGCACTGTTTACAATAGCCAGAATCTGGATAAAAACAAAGTGCCCCAAAACAGATGACTGGTTAAAGAAACTCTGGTACATATACACAATGGAAAACTATGTGGCTGTCAGGAAACATGAAGTCATGAAATTTGCATATAAATGGATCAATATGGAAAGTATCATGTTGAGTGAAATGAGTCAGAAAGAAAGAGACAGACATAGAAAGATTGCACTCATATACTGAGAAGTACAAGTTTGCAGTGATGAAATTTCTGGCAGATATTTCTCTGGACTTATTTACTAAAATACTGAAATACAGAAACCCAATACCGTGAGGCTGCTAGTGTGATCACTCGACCTCAAATCTCTTCATTCTCAGCAATGGAAAACAAATTATCAAAAGCTTCCTTTTCAGCAGGTCCGACTTTAGGGGGGAGAGACTCCAAACAATAAAAGTGAGTTTTGTTGAAATATTGAATGTAATCAAAGTTTAAGTAAAGTAAATTTATAAGTTACACAGGGGGGGGGCTAGGGTTGTGGGGGGGCGGGGTTGGGCTATACTATGATTCTTGGTGGTGGAATATGTGCACTGGTGAAGGGATGGGTGTTCAAGCATTGTATAACTGAGACTTAAACCTAAAAACTTTGTAACTTTCCACATGGTGACTCAAGAAAAATATTTTTTAAAAATTAAAAAAAATTTAGAATCCCTGAAAAAAAATAGAAAAGCCTATAACCTCTACTAAGAAACTCTTAGAAACAATAGGCTTGTACAGTATAGTCGCAGGCTATAAAATCAACACCCAAAAATCCATGGCCTCCCTATTTGCAAACAATGAGACAAATGAAAGGGACATGAAAAAGCAATCCCTTTCACAATTGTGCCCCAGAAAATCAAGTACCTTGGAATCAGCTTGACCAAACAAGTAAAGGACTCTACAAATAAAACTATAAAATGCTACTCCATGAAATGAAAGAGGACAGGAGGAAATGGAACATATCCCCTGCTCATGGATAGGGAGAATCAAGATTGTCAAAATTGCAATACTCCCCAAACCATTATACAGATTCAACGTGATCCCTATAAAAATACCCAGGGAATTCTTCAAAGAAATGGATCGAACAATCCTGAAATTTATATGGAACAATTAACGCCCACGGATAGCTAAAACAATTCTTGGGAAAAAGATGATGAGAGGCATCATCATTCCCAACCTTACACTTTACTACAAAGCAGTAACAATTAAAACAACATGGTAATGGAACAAAAGCAGAGCTGCAGACCAGTGGAACAGGGTGGAATATCCCTACACACAACCTAAAATGTATGATCATCTAATCTTTGATAAAGGAGCAAGAAATGTGAAGTGGAGCAAGGAAAGCCTCTTGAATGAATGATGCTGGCATAACTGGACAACCACATGCCAAATAATGCGCTTAAACCTTGACCTGACACCATGCACTAAAATCACATCAAAATGGATTAAAGACTTCAACATCAGGCTACAATCCATAAGGTACATTGAAGACAAGGTCGGCAAAACCCTCCACCATATTGAAGATAAAGGTATCTTCAAAGATGATACACAACTGACCAACCAAGTGGAAACAGAGATAAACAAATGGGACTATAATAAACTAAGAAGCTTCTGCACTGCAAAAGATACAGTGACCAAAATACAAAGACAACCTACAGAATGGGAAAGGATATTCACCCTATACCCATCTGATAATGGGTTGATATCAAGGGTATATAAAGTTCTGGTTGAACTCTACAAGAAGAAAATATCCAACCCCATCAGAAAATGGGCCGAAGAAATGAACAGAAACTTTTCCAAGGAAGAGATACAAATGGCCAAAAGGCACATGAAAAAATACTCTTCATCACTAATCATCAGGGACATGCAGATCAAAAGAACCATGAGATACCACCTCACACCACAGAGTGGCACACATCCAAAAGAACAAAAGCAACCGCTGTTGAAGAGGATGTGGGGAGAAAGGAACTCTTCAAACCCTGCTGGTGGGAATACCGACTGGTTAAGCCCCTTTGGAAAACAATATGGACGATTCTCAAAAAATTCGAAATTGAGCTTCCATTTGATTCAGCAATACCACTTCTGGGAATATATCCCAGAGAAACAAAAAAGTATCGTTGAAATGACATCTGCATTTATATGTTCATCGCAGCACTGCTTACAATAGCAAGAATTTGGAAAAAACCCAAGTGCCAGAGAACAGACGACTGGTTGAAGAAACTTTGATACATTTATAGAATGGAATATTATGCAGCTGTTAGAAAAGATGAAGTCATGATCTTTGCATATAGTGGACCAAACATGGAAAGTATCATGCTAAGTGAAATGAGTCAGAAAGAGAGGGACAGACATAGAAAGATTGCACTCATCTGTGGAATATAAAATAGCAGAGTAGGAGACTAACACCCAAGAATAGTCGTATATGATACCAGGAGGTTGGCTCCATGGCTTGGAAGCTGGCCTCATATGCTGGGGGAAAGTCAGCCCGCATAGAGAAGGGAACACCAAGTAAAATATGGTTGAGATCCTGCGTGGGAAGGGAGATGTGTGCTGAAAGTAGACTAGAGACTGAACATGATGGCCACTCAATACCCCTATCGCAAACCACAACACCCAATAGGAAAGAGAGAACAAAATGGAGTACTCTGCTACAGTGAGGGGGGGGGCGGGATTGGAGGGTGGGAGGGTGGGTTCATTGGTGGAGAATAGACACTGGTGAAGGGATGGGTTCTCAAACATTGTATGAGGGAAACATAAGCACAAAAATAGGTAATTTTGTAACTGTACCCTTATGGTGACTCACTAATTAAAGAAAAAAATAAATTTTAAAAAAAGAAAAATCATTAGCTAGACTCACAAATAAATAAAATTATAATAAACTGAGTGAGAAATTAAAGGGGTTATGTTACCATAGATTCCAAATAAATTCAAAGGATCATCTGGGAGTATTGTTAAAATCTTTATTCCAAAATGCTGGATAATCAGAGGAAATGCATAAATTCTTGGACTCCTATAGCCTTTCAAGTCTGAATCAAGAGGAAATAGAGCAACTAAGCTGCCCAATTGAGAAAATTTAAACAACAATCAAAAAAAATATTCCCCAAAATAAAATCTTGGGCTAAATGAGTTTATTAGTTGGTTCTCCTAAACTTTCTAAAGAAGTTCTACTTCCATTCCTTTTCAGGATTTCAGAAAGCTGAAGAAACATGACTCTTCCAAAAGCAGTTTCTATGAGGCTATCATTACCCTGATACCAAAAGCAAACAGTGGCATCATTTAAAAATAAAACTGTATACCTATACTCTTAATGAATATAGATGCAAATAATTGCAACAAAATTTAGAAAACCAAATTCAGCAACACATCAAAAGATTATATACCATGACCAAGTATGATTTATCCCAGGGATGCAAGGATGCAGGTAAATCAATGTAATGCATCATATTAATACAAGAAAAATAAATGTCATGTGATCATGCCAATTGAGAAAATATTTCACACCATCCAACACCCATTTGTGATTAAAACTCAATGTAAAATGGGGTTGAAAGAGCTTTTCTCAATATGGTTTAAGCTATTTACCACAAATCTAGAGCAAACATACTCAACAGAGAAAAATTGAGAGACTTCCCTCTAAGATCAGGCACATGTAAGGTTGGCCTCTCTCTCTACTACCATTCAATATGATATTGGAAATCCTTGTCAAAATAATTGGGCAGAATAATGTATTAAAGGCATCCAAATTAAAGGAGAGGATGTCAAATTACCACTATTTCCAGATGATTACTATATTTAGAAAAATGCAATGAATCTACAAAAATAAGCAACGTCTTGAAACAATAAACTTTTGCATCACAGTAAAATTCAGGCTATGAAATCAGTGTGCAGATCCATGCCATTTCTATACGCAAACAACAATAATTAGGAAACAAATTAAAACAATAATTTCATTCATCATCGTTGAGAGAGCGGAGTCGAGATACACATCTATGATCTCAGGGAAAGGATGAAATGAGAGGTTACTGAGCCCGCTTGAGAAATTGAAGATTAACGGGATTTCATGATCGTGATCGTGAATTTCATTCATGATCGTTTCTCATAAAATAAAATATTGTGAATCAGCTTTACAAAGAAGTGAAAGACATATGAAAAGAACACTACTGAAGTAAATAAAAGAAATGATGTAAGTCTAAAGGGTAAGAGCCTGGCAAAATATCCGTGGCATATTTGATATGCCAAAACAGTAACAACAAGTCTCACAATGGAGAGTTACTGGTGCCCGCTTGAGCAAATTGATGAAAAAACAGACGGCAGTGCTACAGTGCAGTGACAAAAATGTTTTTAAAAGGAAAAAAGAGAATAATACAGTAGGAAAGAGAAATAAATCACGGTCCAGGGATTGGAAGTAATAACACTGACAAAATGACAAACTTGCCCAAAGCACTATGCAGATTCAACACAATCCCTATATAAGAGATATGTCGTTATTTAGTGACATAAACTCTGGTGAAATTTTTGTGGACTAATAGAGGCTCCATAATAGGTAAAATCAGGGAGGCAGGCACCGCGGTGCTGGGCGCAGTTCCTCCCATCCGCAGCCAGGGCAGCGCTAGGCCGGCCTTTCAGCTGCCTCCCCCGGCAGTGGCTCCGAGCTCCTCCAGCCGCCACCAGCCTTGGTGGGTCGGCCTTCGCGCGGGTCGGACAGCGCCGAGCTGGCCCCAGGCGCCGGACCCGCGTGGTCGCGAACAGCCTGGGCGGGAGCTTGGCAAGTGGATGCTTCATGCTTCACTGTAAAAAGAAACACAAGCGAGATGAAGAGGATGATGACTGTCCAGTAGAAAGAAAAGACTACCAAAGCCAGACTCGGTACTGGTCCTAATGACGGTTCTTTGTGCACATCAGGATTTAGAGGGACGTGGAGAAATAAGTGCACTAGTGGCCTTTCTGCCCCTGGCATGATAGATGTTGCTTGCAAAGAAATGGATCGGACAACTGGAGAACCACAGTTGCCCGGAGGAAGCTTCAAGAAATTGAAGATTAATATAGTCCCATTTGTTTATCTCTGTTTCTACTTGATTACTTAGTTCCCTGTCATCTTTGAAGATACCTTTAGCTTCAATATTGTGAAGGGTTTTGCCGACCTTGTCTTTGATGTACCTTATGGATTGTGGTCTGATGTTGAGGTCTTTAATCCATTTTGATCTGACTTTTGTGCATGGTGTTAGGTCGATGTCTAAGCCCATTTTTTTGCATGTGGCTGTCCAGTTATGCCAGCACCATTTGTTGAAAAGGCTTTCCTTGTTCCATTTCACATTTCTTGCCCCCTTATCAAGGATCAGGTGATCATATATATTTGGGTTGCATGTAGGGATATTCCACCCTGTTCCATTGATAAGCGGTTCTGCCTTTGTTCCAGTACCATGCTGTTTTAATTGTTACTGCTTTGTAGTAAAGTTTGAAGTTGGGGAGGGTGGGAAGTTTACTGTGGTTCTTGGTGGTGGAATACATGCACTGGTGGAGGGATGGGTGTTCGAGCATTATGTAACTGAGACTTAAGCCTGAAAGCTTTGTAACTTTCAACATGGTGATTCAATAAAAAGAAAGAAAGAAAGAAAGAAAGAAAGAAAGAAAGAAAGAAAGAAAGAAAGAAAAAAAGAAAGAAAGAAAGAAAGAAAGAAAGAAAGAAAGAAAGAAAGAAAGGAAGGAAGGAAGAAAGAAAGGAAGGAAGGAAGAAAGGAAAGAAATTAAAAAATTGAAGATAGGTTAATTGATGAAGATGAAGAAGTTGAAGCAGACAGAAATATTAACCATCTCCCCAGCCTTGTCCTTTCGGTACAATGAAAAATGTTTTGAAGAGGGAATTTGCTGAAGTCTTTACAAAGAAATGATAGATAGAGTCCATTAGAGGTCCTTCCATGGAACTTGTGCTCTGGAAACCACTCCCTGAACTCCTCTCTGATAAGCCAAAGCCATCATCTAATGCTAAGAATTACCCAGGAGAGAGCCAAAATAAGCATGCAACTCCTGCACCTGCCTTCTCTCAGAGAACTGAACTGTTCTTGGAGCCTCAGCAATTAGCTATGCCTGTTTCCAATAGTTCGGAGTCAGCATCTTGCACAGAAGAAGAGATGGAACTCTAGAAATTGGTGTCTGCACTAAAGCTGTTGTTTAGAAGGCTCAAGTATTCAGTCATGAGTCAATTTGTATAGTAAGGGACCTGAGCATTATGAAACGGGTGTCATAATATCTCCACCTATGATCTGGGGTGGGCCTCTCATTTTGGGTTAGCTATTTTTTGGGTTCAGCATTTTGCCAAGGAAGCTTATCTCAAAGGAAAAGCAATTTTAGGGGACTTATTGAGGAAATGAGATTATAGACTGCAGTGGCAAGTACAGAAGCTATATATGAAAGGGTGACTTAGTCATCATCAAATTGTCTAACACCATTCTGGTAACAGAAAAGATGCATTAAGAAAGAAGGATTTTCCTACTATATACTTTAATGGTTGGACACACAACTTTGTCTATATATATGAGCTTTGTTGACCCTGGTGAAATAATACATATTTATATTTATAAAATATTATATTTATATTTATAAATATAAATATATATAATATTTATATTTATAAATATAAATATATACTATTTCACCAGGGTCAACAAAGCTCTTATCTACACACACAAATATTTATATTCTATACACATACATATACATGGTTTGTGTGAAGGAGGGAAAGAAGCAGTAGCCTAAGCCTATTGCTAAGAAATTTAACAGGCTTTGAGACTTGTGTATTTGTTGTCAATTTATTGTATCTTTATTGATTAAATAGTAGCATTGTGGCTTAACTCTGTACAGTAGGAAAAATAAAAGGAAAAGTGTTTTCTTCAAGGCTTTTGTTGCCTTCTGCTACTGTTTCCCCTTGGTTTCTCTTGCACATTTGATAAATCAAATATTCAGTAATGTTTACAACTTAACTCTGAAAGTTTCCAACAAAGTGTGACAAATTGTGGAAGAAGTATCTCATGTCATGGTAATCCCCAGGAAGTGCTGTCAGCTAACCCCAGGAAACTTCAGTAGTCTTTAAAAAAAAGTGGTACCTGGAGTTGAATTTTCTTAAGGCTAATGAGAAAAAGGACTGAATAGTTGACAGAATCTTGGGCAAGTGACACCCATATTTACTGAAATAGCTAATTTGCCTAGTGCTCCAACTATGACATGGTAAGCCTAAAATTAGTAGGAAAAAGTCTCCTGCTAGCAGGAAGTCTTCATCCTGAGGTCTTCAACCAGGCTTAAGGTATTGATAACCAAGATGGAAAGATTTTTGTTTCTCAGGAAGATATCTTCTGTGCGGCAAGCACTTGTAGTGCAAAGTACAGTTTCTTTAGAGCTGCAGAATACCCACTATAAGTTATGAATTGAGTGTAATAGTGTAAGATTGGCCCTTTCATCACACTACAGACCACCCAGTTCTTTGTTTTGTTATCTGGCTTTCTTCCCTCTTTGTAGGAACAGATACTTGTGTTAAAAATAGTTTATTTCAAGTAGAAATGACTTTCTAGAGACTAACTCCCAGGCATTTTTGGAACCCGTGCTGAAATGCCTCTCATTTTTACACATGGTGTAGAAGTCACCAGTCTGTTATATGGACTGTTTCTTCTCTTGCCTGTTGTACCTGCTTTTTCTCTTTCTGGATAGTCAGGAAAAGATTTAATGTTTAATATTTAAACAATATTTAATATCTAAATATAAGGTCATTCAAACTTCAAACCAGTATTGAAACCAGTTGGAAACCAGCTAATAGTTTCTTACTCTCAGATTTAGAGATGAATGTAAACTGTATTCGGTTGAAATGTGCAAGTGCTTGGCTCATGCCATTCAAAAAAATTCCTGCCTCTAAGTCATTGAGTAATAGGACCAACTTTAAAATTTTGTAGCCTTAAATCTACATGCTTAAAGGTTTGTTTGAGTACAATGTAAAAATGTGATATGATTGCCTGGAACTTAAGAATAGTTTCCATGTCAGGCTGGAACGGGAAATAACTGCCTTCCAAAGAAGGGCCCAGCATTCTGATTATCCTCAATAGAAATAACTGGGACACTTCTCTCATCAATAGTCTGTATAATGAAAAAGAGGAGAGAGCCTACAAAACAAGACGCTGATACTGTTGGTAAAATAGGAGGGAATTGAGGTTCTGTTCATGGGATACCAACAGAACTTGATTCAGGAGTTTGATTATCTGCTATATTGTGGCATATGTTTGAACAAAATGTCTTCATACTTGTGGTGCTTACTCATCTAAGCCACAGTCCCTATGTCTTTTGCTTTGTTTTTCTTTTGGAGTGGGAAGCTTTTGCTTTTGCCTTAAGGTTGTCCCTAGAAGTTAACAGGTCTTTTCATTTTGTACAGCTTCTGGTGCATGGATCAACATTAGCTTATTATGCTAATGTCTGAAGAGAAAGATTTCTAAAGTAGGTGAGCTTAAATGAACAAAAATATATTTTCTGTGAGTTGAGTAGGGTGTGTGTGGTTTGATTTTTTAAAATATGGAGAAAGTAGATTTGGTTGTCAGAAATTGACTGGTATTTGTTAAAAAAGCAAAAATAAAACCTGATACTCAGTCTTGAAGAGGTGCAAATGTAAATTTAGAAAAAAAGATAGGAGCTAGAAATATAAGAAAAATGTTTATCAACAGGTTCATAATATTGGATTTGGAATTTAGTTTTATTTTTAATAGTGATATGAATGGCATAGTTTTAGGAAAGTTCTTTAAAATGCTGTCAATTTTACTTTAAAAATGAGAATCTGGTGTTTTTGTATTTTATTGTTTTCAATAAAATGTGTGTTTTGGACCTTTGGGGAAAAGATAGGCAAAATCGTTCTAGGGAAAAAGAAAATAAGAGGCTTCACTTTCCCAAGCATTAAATTATACTATAAAGTGATAGTAATCAAAACAGTACGGTTTTAGACTATGAATAGACCTGGTCCAATGAAATAGAATTCAGAAAATAGAGAGACAGATCCTCGGGTATGTGGTATATAATATTTGACAAAGGATAAAAGAATTTATGGCAAAATAAGAAAAGGCTCTTGGACAAATGGTATTGGAAAAATTGATCCATAACAAGTAAAAATAATTAACATATTCCTTTATCACACATGCACAAAAAAAATTTAAAAGTGCTAAAGTTGCCTTAAACCCACCTCCCCCACGTGTGCTTCCCTTTGGACCCTGCCGTGGAGCGAGCATGATGGAAGAGCCCAAGGAAGCGCCCTTGGACTCCAAACAGCCCACTGAACTAATTCCGGCATGGGACCAGAGACCCCACGGTGCGCTGAAACAGTGGGATCCGGGCATCCCCCAATTCTTTTAACCTCTCTCTCTCTCCACTCCTCCCTCCTGAGCACAGCGCAGGATTCGCGGTTTTCCTGAGCGAAAAATGGAGACACCGAGCCTCTCTCTAGGCTTCTCCATCTTATGAGTACCATAAAAGGGTAAAAGTTTGTAGTGATGTTATTTCTGGTTGTACTTTCCCTGGACTTTATACAGAAACCCAAAACCGCGCGGCCGCGCGACCTTATGTCATCTTAGCATCAGCAATATGTAATATGTCCCTTTTGAATGGGTCGGACTTTTGTGGGAGATCCTAACAAGAATAGTAAGTCTGTTGCTGAAATACTGACGGCAATCAAAGTGGTAGCCATCTCTCTAGACTGAACTAAGCTATATCCCCACGCCGGCTGAGAAGAAATTTTCTTCTTTCTCGGGAAGAAACGCGGCGTGTCATCAACTACAGTGTGATGTCCATTAAGCAAACAGACCTGGTGGCGTGGGAATGGGATATAAGGGGAAAAATTATGTACATGGAACAGTGGGACGCTGGTGGAATCTTTAGCCGGAGCCGATACCAGCGCAAGTCCTTCGGTTCCAGAAACTGCTTGCAGACACTCTACTAGTCTATCAACTAAGCCAGAGCCCCACGCCTGCCGATGACGGGAAATAACCATCCTTTTCGTTTTTTTTTTTCCCTTGTCAGGCAGCGTGGCGATTACTAAACAGGCGTGAACTCGGTGGCGCGGGGCAAGGGGGAAAAAGAAAAGTTATGTAACAAACAGCGGGACTTAATATCTCTATATTCTTAGCAGTGGAGAACTATCAAATGCCTCCTTGGCAATAGGACTGCTTTTCTTTTTTGGGGGAAACCCCAACAACGGTAGTGAGTTATGTGTTGAAACATGGAATGTAATCGAGATAAGGCGTAAACGAAGTGAAACTTATCATGTACAAGGGTGGGGACTGGGGAGGTGGGAGGGGGCGGCAGGTATACTGGGGGGGTTGGTGATGGAAGATGGGCACTGGTGAAGGGAAGGGTGTTTGAGAATTGTATAACCGACATAATCCTGAGAATTATGTAACCCTCCACATGGTGATTCAATAAAATTAATTTAAAAAAAAGTGCTAAAGTTATCTAAACCATATCTGAATTCATAAATTATAGTTAGAAAAATAGGCAAAATATTTTATAACATTAAATCTAGAGCCATTTTTGGTGAGTCAATTTCATTGGCAAAATATTTCATGACATTAAATCTAGAGATATTTTTAATGAGTCAATTTCATTGACTATGCAAAAAAAGGACAAAAGGATCTACATCAAATTCCATTAAAGTTCTGCACCACTGAAGGAATGATGAACAAAATAAAATAATATTCCATGAATTGTGAGGAAACATTTGCCTACCAGTCAACTGACCAACAGTTAAAATACAAGATATATAAAGCAGTAGTATAACTTTTTTTGGCATGGAGGCACTTGCATAAAGTGCTCAGAGCTTGCGTTTGGATCTACACTCAGGAATCACTCATAGCAAGGTCCTGGGGATGAAATGAGATGCCAGGGATCATCCCAAATGGAATGCCTGGGTTGGCTGCATTCAAGGCATGCACCCTACCCACTGAACTATCTCTATGGCTCCTACAATGGTAAAATTAACAAAAAAAAATCAATCCCTGAACCAAAATGTGAGGAAGAGTTGAACATAAACTTACTCAAAAACATATAGATAGCAAGGGGTATATGAAAAAAATGATCAGAGAGATGCAACTCAAAACATACATAAAATATCATCATACAACATCACAAAGTATAAAATCTAACAGTGTTGGCATGGATGTGGGGGGAAAGATACCCTTATCCACTGATACTGGGAATATACCAACCATTTGGAAAATATAGATACTTTAGGTAAGCTAGGAATTGAGCCTCAGTACCACCCAGTGCTTTCACTTCTTGGCATCTAGCCAGGGGACCAAACATTCTTTTCAGAAAAGGCATCTATACTTCAATATTTAATGCAGCACTAACCACAGTAGCCAAAATCTGGAAACAGCCCGACTGTCCAAGAAGAGATGACTGGATAATGAAACTATGGTATGTATATATACGATGGAATACGAATCAATTATATGAAAAGAATCATGCAATTTACGCCTATATAGATGGATCTGGAGAATATTCTGCTGAGTGAAGTCGGAAGAGGGAGAGATACAGCATTTGTAGAATATAAAAAATAATAAGGAAAAAATACCAAAAATGTAAACAAAATGAAAAACCGTTTAAATTAGGAAGCTTACCACAGTGGAGGGATAGGGAAAAAAATGTAGGGAGACACTGAGACAAAGTTCCAAAATGGTCAGTGAAAAATTTTATGTATGAAACCCTATGATTAAACCTTCACTTGTATCATCTGTCACTTGTCATCCCATTGTACATCAATTTGCTCAAGCAGGCACCAGTAACACCTTCATTTGTCCCTGCCTCATGCTAGTGTAACCCAATGGCATCTGCTCACTCCAGGAACACGAAGAGCCTCAAACCGTTTATTCAGGGTCTTGACAAAGAATTCTGACCATCTTGTAGGTGGGTGGTCAGGCATTCTTTGGACATCCCGTGGAATCCAGTCAGTAATGGCTCTATTCCAGCAGTCATCTCCAAATCACATTATATGTCCAGCCCATCTGATTTTCGAAACCTTGGCAAATGAGCCAGAGTCCCTGATTCTCAATCATCAATGGAGGTTGGAACTCTGGATTCCTTCTCTCACTTGAGTGAAATGTGATACTCCAAGTATAGTGCTTTCAATTCCTCTTTGGGGGACCTGAATAGTGTTCTCATCCTGTTTTCGTAGGACCCAGGTCTCTGAGACGTATGTTAGTACAGGAAGAATGGTGGAGCCGAAAAGATGTGCCTGGAGCCGGAGGTTCTTCGTCCTCTTAACAACTCCTTTGACGCTCTTGAAGGCATTCCACACTGCTCTCTTCCTCCTGTGCTGTTCTGGCACCAATTCGTTCGTCATGTTGAGTTCTCAGCCTAGGTACACATAACTGATGAAATCGTAGATGTTCGCTCCATTGAGAGCAAATGGAACATCAGCAACTAGTTTGTTTTTCATGAACATTGTCTTCATGAGATTCAGCTGCACACTGACTTTCCACACTCACGGTCGAAGTCAGCCAGCATTCATGCCACTTGGCTAATGTTTGGTGTTAGTAGAATGATGTCATCAGCGAAGCAGAGGTGGTATAGTTGCCAACTATCTATCTTCACTCCCATTCCTTCCTATTCCAGTTGTCACATGACATTCTTGAGGTTGAATGTCCACTGAAATCCCTCTCCTTACAAGGATTACAAGGAAGTTGTTAATTGCTTCCTTGTAGAGTGGTGAGATCCTGGTGGTGAATCCGTAATACAGCTCATGGAGGGTCTTAATGCCCTGTTTGGATGCCCTGTTTGGCTAGGGCTTCGATGACCACCACTTCAGCCTCAAAAGAATCGAGTGTTAGACAGAGCAGCATCTTGAACTCTTATTAAACCTACTTTACTCTAGGAATAAAGCACAACCGAACACCGTGGGAAATCCTAAAAATAATATTAGACATATCTTCTATATAATTAAGATATTTACAATGACAATAATACAGCAGTAGGATGCTTTGCCTTGCACGTGGCCGCACCAAGTTCTATTACTGACACCTCATATGGTATAGGAGCCCACCAGAAGTGATCTCTGAGCATAGAGGCAGGAATGTGACCAAAATAAAACACAAAACAAAATAAAATATCTAGTGGGAAATCAGCAGGCACCAGATATTTAATAAGTGTCAGCCTGTCTCTAAGTGTGCAGAGGCTTACCTCACAGACATAATTCCTGAATTCAGGTTAATAGAGGCAACAATATAATTAATTACATATTTTAGACATTTGAGAATTCATAACTTCTTTTGGAACCCCCATTGTCTGTGAAGCATGACAACAGGTGCCAGAACTGATCCCTGCATAGCAGCTCAGACCTGTCCCTGCACAGCATCCCAGTAGGGAGTGTCTGGGAGCATTTTACAAGCATCAGGTACCCAATGTTGAGTCTGACCCAACGCCCCCAAGAATTTTCCCCTAACTGCAGCGTCCAGCCCTAACTGGGATTGGGCCAGGGCAAAGCATAGTTGGAAAGGTGATAGATCAGCAATGCTAAACTTTATGTGATTGATTGGACCATCCTCTTAAGCCAACCCCCTATAAAATATGTGTGTATTCGGCAATAAAGTGAGTGGTTATCAGCTTCTCCTGGAGTGGTTTCTCTGCACAACCGTCAGCCTTCACCTCGGGTCTACCTGGACCTGGTGCTCCATGTGTCTGAGCACCATGGGGAAAAACTGCTCCCCAACAATTATTTTTTTCTTTAAGACTCCTCAAAAATAGCCAGCTGCCATCAACGGAATTCAGCACCTATTGCCCTAAATATGACATCTTGGGATGTTGACTACTTTAAGATAAAGAAGTTTAATATGTTAAAGAATAAAGCTAAAAGGTATCTTTGAAAACAAGTGTCCTAAAGACATTTATACTAAAAATTATTATACTAATCTAAAATCAAGTAATTTATATACTAGATCACTGTTCCCTAAAAAGAAAGTGATCTTTCAACAACCAGTACCCTTCTGGGAGTCTAGCTTAATGCCTTTGTTACTCTTCTTTTCTGTCATCTTGTCTAAAATGCAGTAGTCTTGAAAAGTTTCTGTCTGCTGGAATAGATGCAAGCTAATTTATGAATCATTGACTAGTTCCACTAAAATCTTTAAAATTTAGTCACTTAGAATAATAGTATGGAGACATCAAAAATTAAACAAGAGAATAACCATATTATCAAGTAATTCCACTCCTGGTATCTATTTTAAGAACACAAAGGTACTAACTGAATGGTTCACTGCACAGATGGCTCTGGACCATACCAGGTTAATTTCACCAGGGCACATCAGATGGGAGTGGGCTTCCTCTCTCCACCTGCACCAGATGAACCCCAGAAGCCTCAAACTTCCAGAACCCAGTTGCCACCATTCTCATGGCCAGTCTCCACAGGCTCATCCTGGGCCCTCCACGAAAGAGAATAAATCTGCTGAAAAAACCAGGTATGCGGGACCAGTGACTGAAAAATGCCAGGCCTCAAGGGGTCAAGACTGGGCAGTCTCTTTCCATCTCCCTGCCCTTCAGGGGTCCTGGCTCTCATGCCCATGAATGGCTTCCAGATACCATGTAAGAGCATTAATGGCCATGATCCAGAGACTCACAAATAAATCTCCAAACCAAGCAGCTCCCTGAAGAGATGGCTCCGGACCCCGATTATTTTAAATTTTAGAATTCCAGGAGCATGGAGACGCTTTTGCGACCACATGACATCTCATACTATGTTGTTGTTGTTGTTGTTATTTTGTTGAATCACTGTGAGATAGACCCTTACAGTGGTCTATCATACTAGCTATCATACCATTGATAACAAGAAATACAAAATAAATTATTTAGCATCTGCCTGTGGGGCAGGCTTGAGTTTTGGTAGGAAACTTCAATTAATGGTGTGGGACGGTGTAATGGTGGCGGGATTGGTGTTGGAATACTGAATGTAATAAATTATTGTGAACAACTTTATGAAAAAAATTAAAAATTATTAAAAAATAAATAAAATAAAAGTATATAGAATTATTTTAAATATACGAATATTATGTATGCATATGTGGATATGTAAAACTAAAAATTGATATATTTAGTTAAAAATATATTATGCATTAAAATCAAATATCCATGTGTAAAAAAAGATATTATATGCACTCCTATGTTCATTAAAGCACTATTTATAGTACACAGATCTAGAAGCAACCCAAATGCCCCCAAACATATAAGTAGATAAACAGGGCCAGATAGTGGTTAGTGTGCTTGCCTTGCCTATAACTGACCCGACTTCCATCTCTATATAGTCAGAGGATTAAAATCCTCTGAACTGACCAAGAGTTTCTGATTCTGATTCCTGAATGCAGAGCCAGGAATAAGGCCTGAGCACTGGCAGGGGTAGTCCCTACCTCAAACCCCCAAATACTACCAACTTATGAGAAAATATATAATCTTGCTTTTGCTATAAAATGAATGGAACTAGAGGGTGTCATGTTAACTAGAATAAATCAGAAGAAGAAAGACACATATCAGATAATATCATTCTTAAAAACCTTTTAGGCTCTCTCAACAGAACTTAGATAACTAAAGTGTAAGTAGGGTAGTGTTAAGGACATGTCTTACAGATACTGGTAGAAAGATACTGGCACTTTGGTCATAGGTATTGTGTGATAGCACAACATGTATGTATAAGTACACACACATATATATATATTCTTATGAGCCAGTTACCCCCAATAAATAATAACAATAATACATATACAATTGTTGATAATTTAATTTTTTATTCTGGTGCTATATCAATCTGTGCTCAAGAATTACTACTGATTATGCTCATGAATGCTGGTATCCTTCCTCACAGGGGTGGGGGACTATATGAGATGTTGGGTGTTGGGGATTGAACTTGGGTCCACCATGTGCAAGGAATGTGCTCTAAGTGCAGTGCTATCTCACCATCCCCTCATTTGAGTTTGTAAATAGAGAAAAGGATAGAAGCAGGTCCCTTTTCCCTTTCTCCCTTGAGTCAGGTCATATCAGAGGTGTCCCTTTCCCACACATGAAGGAAAGGAGCATCCATACCTCCAAAGAAAAGAATTCTGAAAAGAATTACAACCAAAAGTCATGCTGTCCTCCTCACTAACCACACTTACCTTATAGTATCTGATAACTCATATTTTTATGGAATTTACTCTTCATTAAATTTAGGATAAGATATAGTCTCTTCAGGCCTTCATTTCATCAAAAAAGATTCTTTTGTCACATAGAACTTATTAAAGGGCCATGTTTTTCTCTTATTAATCTATCTGTTCAATTTTCATATTTAACAACGGACCTTAATGTCATCAGGAGCCACTCCTACCACCTTCCTTAAAGAAGCTAAGGTTTAAAAACACAAATGGCCAAAGTGGTAAGACAGGGAAACTTAATGAGTAGAATCAAAAGGGTATAGCAAATCTCAACTGGTCCCTGAGTTGTCTTGAGCGTGTGTGTGTGTGTGTGTGTGTGTGTGTGTGTGTGTGTGTGTGTGTGTGTGTGTCTTTAAGACCCATTTGTGGTAAAAGAGTGGGAAACCTGCACAGGTCAGGCAAGTACAACTGAGATAAAATCCAACAACTCTTTTAAAAGGTTCAATCATAATCCCAAATGCTGAAACACATGAAGCCGAGGGACACGTGTGAGCTTCCTTCTCAATGTTATACTGAGATCATTGTTGCTGCAGACAAGGCACACAAAAATCCAGCTCCATTTCCTAGAAGCCATTCTCAGGTTTTCAATTCAGATGTTACCACTGTGGTCAGTCTGGGTGGTTCATTTTTACTGGTGACAACCCAGAGGGCTATTTTGGACAGTGAGGGAGCTCAGGACGAATGGCCGGTGTCAGCATCCAGCATGGTGCCTCTGACTGATGCGGACTCCATGTTTTAATAGCTGATGGATGTTGCAGTTTCTCGATGACTCAGTGATTTCCATGGGGAATTGGGATAAGGTCTCATACCTTCTCTACACATTTAAGCTTCTGCCAAGACACCCCGTCTTAAGAGGACAGTGGGTTTTCACTGTGAGCAAGGGTGATTTTGGTCTTGATCAATCAGATTCAGGTCTCCTTGATCCTAACACCTGTCCCTATCTTGATTGCCGCTTCCATCTAACTCAAACTTGTGACCTGGACTATTACTCTGAGAGGGAAGTTGAAAAGCTTTCTTCAGTCCTGGAAGAACGGAAGATACAGAGGCGTCACCATACAGAGATGTCCTCTGAGGTCACTGCAGGACTCCTGCAGTTTTCCATCAGCAGATGACCTTCAAGAAAGGCTAGAAGTAGGAACTAGCCTTATCTCAAAGTTGTTTATCTGCCCCTCTGAGGTCTGAGTTCTTGCTTTTGGCCTCCATGGCACTGATGGCCCCTGACATCCTCATGTCTTCACCTGCTCTTTTGTGTGAATATATCTACTTTTGGCTGCTGGGAAAGGACACTCTGGACCTTGATTAGTTTTTTTGTTGTTGTTGATACTTTGTTTTCCTGGACTGGAGCGGTAGCACAGCAGGTAGGGCGTTTGCCTTGCATGCAGCTGACCTGGGCTCAATTCCTCCATCCCTCTTGGAGAGCCCAGCAAGCTACCGAGAGTATCCTGCCTGCACTGCAGAGCCTGGCAAGCTACCTGTGGCGTATTTGATATGCCAAAAACATTAAGAAGTCTCACAATGGAAATGTTACTGGTGTCCAATCTAGCAAAACTATGAACAATGGGACTACACTGCTACAGTGGTACTTTGTTTCCTAAGAGCCAGAAATGTTTTTTCTTTTCTTTTCTTTTTTTTTTGTGCTTGTTGAGTTTTCTTTTGTAAAATTTCCTCTAAGCCTCCAAGGAAGCCTGTGTTGCTCAATCTGCTAAAACCACGTTTATTTTTCTTGTTTGTTTCAGTGTTTATTTCATTTTGTTTTGTTTTGTTGGCCAGACGTAATAGTACACAGGGCATTCTCTTGGCTTTGTGCTCTGGGATCAATTCTGGAGGGAAATGAATATCATACGGGGTGCAATACCCATGGAGATTGCAGACTGAGTGCAAAAACAGCCTCTTACCTGCTATACTCTCCAGCCCACTAAATGTCCCACTTTTTTTTTTTTTTTTTTGCAGAGGGGGGTTACACACAGTAATGCTCAGGAGTTATTCCTGGCTCTGCACTCAAGGATTACTCCTAGAATTGTTTGTGGACCATATGATATGCTAAGGATTGAATTGGGTCAGCCAAGTGCAGAGCAAGTGCCTTAACCACTTTACTATCCCTCCAGTTCCTCCACTGTTATGGAGGAAAATATTTCTCTGCCAAATTACAAAAATAAATTCAATAACAATGATGACATAGCCTTAGAGTTGGAAGACATTTTGGGCCCAGGGCAAATGGGTGAATACATCCCCATTTCAAAGTCCTCATTACCATTGTGAGAAAGTAAGACTAGTTTTATCACAATTCCCCATTTTTCAAAACCGGATGACGTGCACATTTTTCTGTGAGCTATCTTCTTTGAGCTATTAACTAACTTAATTAACTAACTTAACTAACTAGCATTAGCTAACTTAATGTTATATAGAGTCTTCTCAGGCTCGAAACATAGGACATAACTCACTAACTACAATGTTTCACGGTTAGGCCATGGAGGCCAAGTTAAGGCCTTAGTACTGAAGCTCCAAGAACAACAAAAATATACATTAATTAGCACTGGGGCTGGAAAGATAGTAATCCATACAGGGTGTTTGTCTTGCACCCACCCACCCAGGTTTGGTATCCTAAAACCTGAATGACCTCCAAGCCCCACCGGGAGTGATCTCCAAGCAGAGAGGCAGGAGTGAACCCTGACACTCAGGTGTGCTGACACTCAGGTGTGCTCAGGGTTCACTCCTGCCTCTCTGCTTGGAGATCACTCCCGGTGGGGCTTGGAGGTCATTCAGATTTTAGGATATCAAACCTGGATGGGTTCATGCAAGACAAACACCCTATATGGATTACTATCTTTCCAGCCCCAGTACTGTATCACTATATCACTGTCATCCCGTTGTTCGTCGATTTACTCGAGCGGGCACCAGTAATGTCTCTATTACACTCAGCCCTGAGATTTTAGCGCCTCCTTCACTCGTCTTTCCCAATGACTGGAGGCTCTTTCAGGGTCAGGGGAATGAGACTTATCGTTACTGTTTTTGGCGTATAGAATACGCCACGGGTAGCCTGCCAGGCTCTGCCGTGAGGGCGAGATACTCTTGGTAACTTGCCAGGCTCTCTGAGAGGTATATATATATATCTGTTACTGTATTTGGGATATGAATACGCCACAGGGAGCTTGCTAGGCTCTACTGTGTGGGCAATAGATTCTCGGTAGCTTTTCACATTCTCCAAGAGGAAGAACTAGGATATTAGATGCGGCCTCGTGCTTCCGGGGGCTTGGTTTTATGGTCTCTGGATGTTGGCTATTGATGGGCTTACACGGTGGTGGGGGAAGTTTCTGGGTGTGACTGCCCAGCTACTGGAAAATGAGAGATCTGGGTGGAAGAGGCCCAGTCCCAATCCAAACAGCCTTGGCGATCTCGGCCCCGGGTTCCTCCTTAGCCCCAGCACTAATTAATATATATTTTTGTTGTTCTTGGAGCTTCAGTACTAAGGCTTTAGCTTGGCCTCCATGGCCTCATCATGAAACTGGAGTGATAGCACAGCATTTGCATTGCATGTGGCTGATCTGGGTTCGATTCCTCCGTCCCTCTCAGAGAGCCCAGCAAGCTACTGAGAGTATCCCACCACATGGCAGAGCCTGGCAAGCTACCGTGGCACATTTGATATGCCAAAAACAGTAACAAGTCTCACAAAAGAGACGTTACTGGTGCCCGCTTGAGCAGATCGATGAACAACAGGCCAACAGTGCTACACATATATACATATATACATGCATATACGTCCCTATACGTATATATATATAATAGGTATATATGTATATACACATGCCTATATACATAAATAAAATGATGCAGTTATAATTTTACTTACAATCATTCCAACAAAAACATTTTTTTATAACTGATCATGGTAGTTAACTGTGTTGGCTGTTGGCTGTTATTTCAATGACAGAAATTGATTTTTTTTTTTTTTTTTGCATTACCTTGACTGGCTGGCTCTACCTAAGACTATAAAAGAAGAAAAAGCTTAGCATTTTCACCCCATAAATTCTTTCCCTAACTGGGTCTTTACAAAAGGAACTCAGAACAAATCTTCCTTTTGGTCTCAGCTGGATATCATGCCCAAAGATAATAGCTGATGATGACTTAAAACCTTAAATTTGCAAGAGAAATTTAAATTTTGAATAAGGACTCAAAGACAGGAAATTTCATCTTCTTTCTTCATTTTCTCCTACCAATGATTGAGACAATATCAAGTGACAAATATGTAGGGATTGAAAATCTTCCTTCAATAGATCACAGATGATATAAACATTCTTAAATTTATCAATAAATTAATTAATTGATAAAACAGTTTTTTCTAGTTCTCGAAGTAATCAGAATTGACTAAAATTGTTTTTATGATAGTCCATCATTTTTGAGAAAATGGGGTAAGTGTAATATTTCAAAGAAAGAAGGATGTTTTTAACTAGGACTGCTGAATTCATTTACTGGAAATATTCTATTTTAATGTTGGCCACTCATACTGGTGAAGTTGATTATAAAGAGAAAAATTGTTTGGTTCATTAGGTTTTAATTATAGAGATGAATTATTATGGATGAGAAGAGAGAGCCACAAAATTATGGAGATTGAATTCCAGTTCAATAAACAACTTCAAATATCTTTACTGAAGACATAAGCTAGTCATGTTCTTTTTTCCAATTTAATTTGATAGCTGTTGACAAATGCTGCTAGAATATCTATGGAAAAATCTTCATACACAGTGTTACTGGCTATTATTTAAATTAAACTTTTACCCCTAAATATATTTTCTGATAATAGTATAGAGATAGATAGATCTTAGTTCTGCTTCAATTTATTTTTTATAATAATAACAAAATGTTACATTCCTTTTTGTCACTATACATTCAGCAAATTGCTTTTTTAATAGCTTGAAGGCCTTCTGAATTTCTCTAAAATGTGCCAAGATAAGCTTTAAGTCCTGTACTTAATATTTAAGGACTTTGATTTTAGATTTTCTTCAATCTACACATCTAATATTAACTTTGAGAATTTTGTGGTAAATAAAATGCCTATTGCAACACATGTTCTGTTAAAACATCTCACAAAGGGACCTTATTTGTTTTATTTCTGATTTCAAGTACATCTAACCTTACACTGTATTTTCCCTTTGAAATTCCACTAGTCTGAAGTCAGCTTTTAAAAATGGATTCAAGTTATAATTCTTTCATCCTCTTTTCTAAGCATGGGACTCTCTGTTGAGTCTGCTTTGTAATTTAGAATAACATTTGTCTGTATTATTTATGCATTTTTAAGTGCCTGGAACAATCAGTAGTATTACTCTGAAATCATTCAATTACTTTTTAACTACAACTACACTGCAAGTTATATTTTTAATGCCTTACAATATAGTTTCATAAAAATATTGAAAGGACTAACATCTATGTGACATATTAAAATATATAGAAATATCTGTTATTTATTTTCATATGTGCTTTTAAAGTGTTTATGATGAAAATGCTGTGCTTTTATTTTTTTTAAATCCTCAGCGTAAAGGAGTAAGTTACTTCTTTCTGTGTTCTTCTCAGGATGATCAAATAGTGAAAATAGAATCAGACAAGTAGGTAGGAGAAAATATTTGCATGTTAGTATAATTCTATAATGATTACAAGAAAAGGTCCCTGTTCCTTCTAGGGGAGCAGGATTTGAATCCTAAACCAAGGAATGAGATTAGGGAAACCTGGGCATCGGGAAGGGAGGTGGGGTACCTCACTGGGTAAAGGATCATTAATTTTTTTTTAATTTCAAAATTTCGTTAATTAACTAATTTACAAAGCTATTGATAGTTAAGTCTCTGGATGTTGGCCGTTGATGGGATTACACACACCTGGGTTCCTCTGCCGGTACCTTCATGCATGAGGCCTGTCCGAACGTGTGGAGAGGGGCCTCCAGCATGGCTGCAGCTAGGTTCCGGTGGTCTTCGGCCACCGGGAGCTCTGCTTGGGGTGGGGAGGGAAGCCGGAGCCCATCCCCTCCGAGGAGCCCCGGGGAAGACAGCCAGGCGTGCGGGCAAGAGACTCTCTGGGATGTGTAATCCCATCAACGGCCAACATCCAGAGACTTAAAAGCAAGCTCTCAGAGAGAGTGATGCAGAGATTTTTTTGCCCGCATGCCTGGCTGTCTTCCCCGGGGCTCCTCGGAGGGGATGGGCTCCAGCTTCCCTCCCCACCCCAAGCAGAGCTCCCGGTGGCCGAAGACCACCGGAACCTAGCTGCAGCCATGCTGGAGGCCCCTCTCCACACGTTCGGACAGGCCTCATGCATGAAGGTACCGGCAGAGGAACCCAGGTGTGTGTAATCCCATCAACGGCCAACATCCAGAGAGACTTAAAATTAAAGCGGCCTCGCGATATCTTTTGCCTACTTCTCCCTCTGGGAGAAACTGGCAATCCTCTGAGAGTTTCCTGCCCACATGGGACAGCCTTGCAAGCTTTCCATGGTGTATTCATATGCAAAATCCAGTAACAAGCTGGATCTCATTCCCCTGACCCTGAAGAGCCCCCAGTGCAACATCGTTAGGAGGGCCGAGTGGAGATAGACTTCCAAGATCTCAGGGAAAGGGGAAATGAGATGCTACTGAGCCCGCCCGAGAAATCGGTGATTAACGGGATATCGTGATCGTGATTGATAGTTAAGCTTTAAATATATAGTTTTCTAGCACCAGTCTCACAACTAGTGTCAAATTCACTCCACCAGTGTCACCAAGTTTCTTCTCATCCCTGCTTCCACCTCCAAAACAAAACAAAAAAAAGAAGTAAGTGTTGGGTTCAATTCCCAGTATCCCATATGGTGACCCAAGCACCAACAGGAGTAATTCCTGAGTGCATGAGCTAAGAGTAACCCCTGTGCATCGCCCGATGTGACCCAAAAAGAAAAAAAAAAAGATTTAAAAGAAATAAGTGGATCTACATAAAATTAAAGAGTTTCATCAAGAGAAACATGGTCTAAAGCTGAAAGACAGATAACTGGATGGGAAAATATATCCGCATCAGATCAAGAGTTGATATCCAGGATATATAAAGTACACATAAAAGCTTCATTTTTAGTATGAAACTGAAGATGGATTTCTTCATTACAGAAAAAAGTCTGCCTTGTCACTTGCTGGGACACAGAAGACTTTCCCAGCCTGGCCTTAGAGAGGTAAGCAGGGTTGTGGCAGGAAAGAAACCCTCATCCACTGTTGGTGGGTGTGTCATACTGCAGCCATTATGGGAAGCAGTATGGAGATTTATCAAAAAAAAATAGAAATTTATCATCCTATGATCCAGCAATACCATTTCTTGACATTATCCCCAAAATACAAAAACATAAATTCAAAAGGATATATCCACACCTATGTCCATTTTTGCACTTAGAACAAGAACTAAGATGTGGAAATAATCCAAACACCCAACTACAGATGAATGTATCAAGAAGTTGTGGATATATACACACAATGGAATGCTTTACAGCTCTAAGAAAGATGAAAATTATGCAATTTACAGCAAAATGGATGGACTAGAAGATATCATGGGAGTGAAGTCAGTCAGAAGGAAAGGGAAAGATAGAGAATTAAAGCTCTCATATTTGGGACGTTAAGATGCACAGCAAGGTAGAAACAACAGTCCAAAGTCAACATAATGAAATAACTGATCAACATAATTAAGGTGGTGGGTGAGGGGGAGGGTTTGGAGGGAGGTTGTCAGGGTATCAGAAGAGAGAAGAGGTACACTGGTCTGGTATTGGAAATATGTACATGAGAAACCATTGTTGATAGCATTATAGATCACATAATATCAATGAAAAATAAAAATGAATAAGTAAAAATTAAAAAAGAACACATAACTGAAACTGTAGAGATAGTACAGTGGGTAGGGCACTTATTCGCATGCAGCTGCCGCAGGTTCAATCCTCAGCATCTTATATGGTTCCTCAAGCCCTCCTTAGTATTATCCTGAGTCTGTAGAGCCATGAGTAAGCCGTGAATATTGCTGAGAGTGTCTTGAAAACCAAAACTAATGGGGTTTGGGGAGACATTGTCTTTTTAAGAAGACATGTCTTAGAAGTTAGGGAAGGAAAAGACATCAAGGGCATCAAGATAGGAAAGGAAGAAGTCAAGCTCTCATTATTTGCAGATGACAATGTAGTATACTTAGAGAACCTTGAAGCCTCTTCCTAGAAGCTCCTAGAATAATAGATTTGTAAATAATAAATTAGTAAAATGGCAGTTTTAAAAATCAATAGCCAAATGTCTATGGCTTTCCTATATGCAAATAATGAAAGTGATATTTTTTAAAAAATACTGTTCAAATCATGTGGAGCAGGGTGACAGACACTGGTGCAGATAACATCCGACCTTGCAGAGCAGCCCAGAAGCAAAGCCTCGAAAGAGGAAGTATCTGGGCAAAGTTGGCAAGAACAGTATGTCAGCCAGCACCAGGTGTTTGGCCTTGAGCCTCACTCGACCTCCTAGTCACATGAGCCCTAGACACAGAAACTGTCATGAATGCTTAGCAAGTAATCCTAACTGCAGCATCTAGCCTTGACTGGGATTGGACCGGGGCATAGCAGAGAAGGAGCGATGATTGGTCAATAATGCTGAACTTCATGTGATTGAACTTTCTTGCAAGCTGAGACCCTCTGTAAAATATGTGTTTATCTAGCAATAAAGTGAGCAGACATCAGCTGCTCCTGGAGGGTGTTTGTCCACGCGCTCAGTATCTTTTGCCCCACACCTGCCTAGACCGGTGCGCAAGTGTTCAAGCACTGTTGGAGGGAAAGCTGTTCCTCAACAAAATCATACCTCAGAAAACCAAGTACCTCAGAATCAGCTTAACTGAGGAGGCAAAGCACCTTTATAAAGAAAACTAAAAGACGCTACTTCAAGAAATAAAAGAAAATGTAAGGAAATGGAGACACATCCTCTGCTCATGGGTTGGGAGAATTAACATGGTCAAAATGACAATACTCCCCAGAACACTATACAGATTCAATGTGATCCCTATAACTATACTCCTAACATTTTTTAAAGTTTTTTTTTATTTTATAAAGTATTTAACAGTATTGTATTACATTTAATACTTAAACACCAATCCTACCACCATTACATCTTCCCACCACTATATTTCAAATGTTTCCATCCCGAATCCCAACTCCTGTCTCAAAACAGAACTGAAATAATATATTTTGTATTGTTTATTATTAAAAATCGCTTAAAATGCTACAAAAAAAACCATTCTTAGAGGAAAGATTGTGAAGATTGTTGTATTTAACCAAGGAGCCATTAAGCCCTTCTATAAAAGATCACTAACATGTTAAAGGTTGAGCTTGTATGCTTTTATATATATCTGTAAAAATATATATTTCCCTCTAAAATTGGTTGCCGCTTTATTTTGAACCCCATCAAATGTGGTGAAGTACTCTTGGAGATGTGAGATATTTATGGCCACATGGTCCAGGAATAGGTTCACTCGTGGGTGAAGCTCAGCCCGAGCATGTGGAGAGTGGCTCTGGGCATGGTGGCAGTTGAGTTCTGGAGGTTTTTGGCTGCCTGGGCTGGGTCCCTTGGAACAGGGAGGGATATCACCCACCCCCCTCTAGGGCGCCCCAAATGAAACAGTCTGGCACAGGGTGCAGTGGCATGACTAATGACAAGTGTCATGTTATGCTCTTTCCTGGGAGAGAAGAATATGCAACTCTGGATTGTGTCTGATGACGAGATTATATGGTACCAACCAGAGGTGGTTTATGGGTGTGACTGCTGAGTTGCTGGAGACGGGAGAATATGGCACATTATTAAATAACCATGAGATACAGTCACAAAACTTTCATGTTTAAGTTTGTCATACAATTACTGAACACCCATTTTTCCAGTGTGCATTTTCCACCACAATTGTCCCCAGTATCTCCCCCCTCACCCCAAGCCTCCCCCTGCCTCTATGGCAGTCAATAACCCCATACTCTCTCTCTGCTTTGAGCATTATGTTTTGCAATACAGATACTGAGAGGATATCACATTTGTTTCTTTATCTACTTTCAACACACATCTCCCATCCCAAACGATCTGTCCAACCATCATTGACTTAGTGATCCCTTCTCTATTCAGATGCCGTCTCTCCCAGCTCATAAGGCAGGCTGACATGAAGCAATATGTCTGGCCCTGTCTCCGTTGTCCTTGGGTGTAAATCTCATATTATGTTATTTTATATTCCACAAATGTCTTTCCCTCTCTTTCTGACTCATTTCACTTAGCATGATACTCTACATGTCCATCCACTTATAAGCAAGTTTCATGACTTCATCTTTCCTAATGGCCACATCGTATTCCATTGTGTAGTTGTACCAAAGTTTCTTTAATCAGTCATCTGTTCTCAGGCACTCGGGTTGTTTCCAGATTCTGGCTATTGTGAACAGTGCTGCAATGAACATACAGTTGCAGATGTCATTTCTACTGTGCATTTTTGCACCCTTGGCATATAGTCCCAGAGTGGTAATACGGGGTATGGAAGCTCAATTTCTAATTTTTTAAGGAATACCCAGATTGTTTTTCAAATAAGCTGAACCAGTGGACATTCCCACCAACAGTGAAAGAGAGTCTTTTTCTCCCCACATCTGCTCTAGCATTCACAGTTCTTGATATGGATGTGTGCCAGTCCCTGTGGTGTGAGATGATATCTCATTGCTGTTTTGATTTGCATCTCCTTGATGACTAGCTGTGTGGAGCATTTTTTTCATGTACCTTTTGGGCATTTGCACTTCTTTTTTTGAGGACATTTCTGTTTACTTCTTCTCCCCATTTTTTGATGGAATTGGAAATTTTTCTTCTACAATTCTACTAGTGTCTTGTATATCCTGAATATACATAAGGAATATACATATGAGGAATATTCCTTATCTGATGGGTATTGCCTAAATATTCTATTCCATTCCATAGACTCTCCCTATTTTGGTCACTGTTTTCTTTGATGTGCAGAAGTTTCTTAGTTTAATGCAGTGCCATTTGCTTATGTTTATTTCCACTTGCTTGGTCAATGGTGTTTCATCCTTTAGGATGCTTTTAGCTTCAATGTTCTGGAGGGTTCTGCCTACATTTTGCTCCATTTACCTTATAGACTCAGGTCAGATATTAAGGTCTTTAATCCATTTGATTTGACTTTTATGCCTGGCATTAGACAGAAGTCAGAGTTCATTTTTTTTTGCTGTTCAGTTTTCTCAGAACCACTTGCTGAAGAGGCTTTTCTTTTTCCACTTCACATTTCTTGCTCCTTTATCAAAGATTAAGTGATAATATATTTGATAATCTGTGACAGAATATTCAACTCTCTTCTATTGGTCTTCGGGTCTGTTTCTAGTCCAATACCATGCTGTTTTAATTAACTACTACTTTGTAATACAGCGTGAAGTTGGGAATCCTTTTCCCCAAGGATTGCTTCACCTATTTGTGGGGTTTATTGTTCCATATGAATTTCAGGAGTGTTTTGTCTATTTATTTGAAGAATGCCATGGCTATACTTATGGGGACTGCATTAAATCTGTATAGTGCTTTGGGGAGTATTGCCATTTTGATAATATTAATTCTCCCTATCCATGAGCAGGGGATGTGTCTCCATTTCTCAGTGCCTTCCCTTATTTTTTAAAGTAGTGTTTTGTAGTTTTCTTTGTACAGATCCTTCACCTCTTTAGTTAAGCTAATTCCAAGGTACTTGATTTTCTGAGGCGCTATTGTGAACAGGATTGCATTTTTAATGTCTCTTTCTTCTCTTTCTTCACCAGGGACCCACAGAGGGGGTGGGTTGAGTTTCCCTCCCATGCCAAGCAGAGCCTGGGCAACCAAAGACCTTCAGAACTCAGCCACTGCCATGCTAAAGGCACCTCTCTACACGTTCGGATGAGCCTCATGCATGAAGGAACTGGCAGAGGAACCCAGGTGTGCGGGACCCAGGGCTGAGATCTACAAGCCTGCTTGGATCAGGACTTGGCCTCTTCCACCCAAATCCCCCATTTTCCAGTAGCAAAAACTGCCCCCGGCACTGTGTAATCCCATCAATGGCCAACATCAGAGACTGTAAAACCAAGCGACATCTTATAGCCTAGTTCTCCCTCTTAGAGAACCTGGCATGCTACGGAGAGTTTCCTGCCCACATTCGAGAGACTGGAAAGCTCCCCGTGGTGTATTCATATGCCAAAACCAGTAACAATGATGGGTCTCATTCCCCTGGCCCTGAAAGAACCTCCAATGTGGCACTGTTGGAAAGAAGGAGTGAAGAGAGGCTTCTAAAATCTCAGGGCTAGGACGAATGGAGACATTACTGAGACTGCTTGAGAAAATTGATAATCAACTGGATGATGATGATGATGATGATTCTTCTCTCTCATTATTTGTATATAGGAAAGTCATGGACACTTGAGTATTGATTTTGTAGCCTGTCAATTTATGATAAAAAGCTACTATTTTTCGGAGCTTTTTTGTAGAAACTTTAGTATTTTCAAACTATATCATCATATCATCTGCAAATAGGAATTGCTTGATCTCTTTCTTTCCTATCTGTATGCCCTTGATATTTTTTTATTGCCAAACTGCTATCACAAGAACCTCCAATGTAGTATACATTGAATAGGAGTGACAAGAATGGGCAAACTTTCTTGTCCCCTATCTTATAGGAAAGGCTTTTAGTTTCTCCCCATTGAAAATAATGCTTGCCATGGGCTTGTGGTAGATGGCTTTGACTATATTGAGCAAAGTTTCTTCAATGCCCATTTTGCTGAGAGTTTTTATCATAAACGGATGCTGGATCTTCTCAAAATGCTTTCTCTGCATCTATTGATATGATCATATGGTTTATCTTTTCTTTTATTGATATGATGGATTGTTGATTGACTTGCGAATGTTAAAGCATCCTTGCACTCCCACCCCCAGGATGAATCCTACTTGGTCATAGTGTATGATCTTTTTGATGAGTTGTTGGATTCTGTTTGATAGGATTTTGTTGAGGATCTTTGTGTCTGTGTTCATCAAAGATATCAGCTGTGATTTTCTTTTTTTGTGTAATCTCTGTCTGCTTTTGGTATCTGGGTGATATTTGCTTCATAGAAACTGTTTGGAAGTGTTTCTGGTTCTTTAATTTCCTGGAAAAGCTTAAAGAGGATTGTGAGTAAGTCCTCTTTCTTTTTTTATTTTATTTTATCGAGCTGGAGCTATAGCACAGTGGTTGGGCGTTTGCCTTTCACGCGGCCGACCCGAGTTCGATTCCTCCGCCCCTCTCGGAGAGCCTGGCAAACTACCGAGAGTATCGAGCCCGCGCAGCAGAGCCGGCAAGCTACCCATGTGTATTGGATATGCCAAAAACAGTAACAATAAGTCTCTCAATGAGAGGCGTTACTGGTGCCCGCTCGAACAAATCGACGAGCAACGGGATGACAGTGATACAGTGATATTTTATTAAATCACCGTGATAAGTTACAAAGCTTTCAGGTTTAAGTCTCAGTCATATGATGATCAAACACCCATTCCTTCACCAGTGCACCTGTTCTCCCATCAAGAAACCCAATATGCCCCCTCTCCCCCCCCCCCCGCACCTGAGTGGCCAATTATCTTCACTTTATCTCTCTATACTTTGGATACATTCAATATTTCAACAAAGGACTGACTATTATTATTTGGAGTTTCCCTCAACAATCAAACCTGCAAAAAAGGAATCATTTGATAGTTTGTTTTCCATTGCTGAGAATGAAGATTATAGGATCTTGCGTGGCTGCTGTCGCGGCTGCGTGGTTTTGGATTTCTGTTGTTTTCGCTCAGTTTACAGCCTAGATGCATTTCTATAAGTCTCTGGGTGCCAAAATGTGTTAGTAGACCTCCTGGATCATAGTCTTTAAGGAGCAGAGGAGCCGCATCACGCACAGCTGCTCCGGATCTCATCTGGGGGGAGTAAGTCTTCTTTAAAGATTTGGAAGAATTCACTAGTGAATTCGTCTGGGCCAGGACTTTAGTTTTGGGGGAGACTTTTTAATTACTGTTTCAATTTCTTCGATGGTGATGAGTCTGTTCAGGTATTCCAGGTCTTGGTTCAGCCTCAGGAGGCTATAGAAATCCAGAAATTCATCCGTTTCCTGAGGTTTTCTTGTTTTGTGGCACAGAGATTCTCAAAGTAATCTCTGAGGATCCTTTTAATTTCTGTAGTTTTTGTTTTGATATTACATTTTCATTTTTGACTATTTTTATTACGGTTTTCTCTCTTCTTGTTTTGTGAGTCTTGCTTGAGGTTTATAAATCTTGTTTGTTTTCCCAAAGAACCAGCTCTTTGTTTCACTGATCTTTTGGATTTGTGGTGGGTGGGAGCTTCCATCTCATTAATTTCTGCTCGGAATTTATCTATTTATTTATTTAATTTCTTTTCTCCTGCCTAGGTTGGGCTTCTTTTGTTGGTCATTCTTCAAGACCTTAAGCTGTAAAGTTAGGTTGCTTATGTGGGCTTGCTCTTCCTTCCTGAGGAATGCTGTAGAGTTATAAACTTTCCTATTAACACAGTGTTTTCTGTGTCTCATAAATTCCGGTAACTCGTGGTTTCATTTTCGTTTGTTTCCAGGAATCTTTTTATTTCCTCTTTAATTTCCTTCTAAGCTGCTCGTTGTTAAGTAGTGAGCTCTTTAATTTCCAGGTATTGATTTGATTTTCTGTTTGTGTGTGTGATTCACTTCTATTCTCAGTGCATCATGGTTTCAGATGATCGTTGATACAATCTTTATCTTCTTAATATTATAGATGTATGTACTGTAGTCCAGCATGTGGTCTATCTTGGAGAATGTCCAATGAGCATGTGTGTATTCAGTTTTTGAGGATGAAGTGTCCTATGTATATCTATCTACTAAGCCCCTTTCTTTCATTTCTTCAGATAAAGTATGTCCTTACTAATCTTGAGTCTAGTTGATTTATCAAGAGGTTATAAAGTGGTGTTGAAATTTCCCACTAGTATTGTGTTGCTATTGATGTCTTTCTTCAAGTCTATGAGTTGTTTTAAGTGTTTTGCTTGTCCCTCATTTGGTGCATATGCATTTAGGAGTGTAAGTTCTTCCTGTTGTACAGATCCCTTGATCAATAAGAAATGGGCCTCACTGTCTCTTGTGACCTTCTTCAGTCTGAAATCACTGTGGTCTGATATCAGAATGACCAACCCAGCTTTTTTGAGGGAGTTTTTTGCCTGTAGAATTATTTTCCAGCCTTTGACTTTGAATCTGTGTTTGCTCTGACTGTTCAGATGTGTTTCTTTCAGGCAGCAGAGTGTTGGGTTCAATTTTCTGGTCCATCCTGCCACTCTGTCTTTTAATTGGTGCATTTAGCCCATTGATGTTGAGAGATTATTGTTATGAAGTTTTGCCCCATATTTCTGCTGAAATTTGGTGTTTTGTCTTAGAAGAGCTCATTTAGTTTTTCTTGTAACCATGGTTTTGAATCTATGAAGTTCCTGAGTTGTCTATGAAACTGTGTTTTGTTCCCTCCAATATGAATGAGAATCTAGCTGGGTAAAATAATTTTGGTGAGACTTTTATTTCACTGAGTTTTTTCACTATATCCCACCACTGTCTTCAGGCCCTGAGGGTTGCATCAGGTAAATTGGCAGTAAATCTTAAGGCTGCTCCTTTATAGGCAATTTCTTTATTTAATCTTGCTTCTTTCAGAATTTTATCTCTGTCTAAAATTTTTGTCATCTTGATAAGGATGTTTTTAAGAGTATTTTTATTTGGATTTCTTCTAGCTGGTACCCTTCAGGTCTCCTGAATCTGGTCGAATGTGCTCTGCAGCTCTGGGAATGTCTTAGCAATGTCTTTAACAGTTTCTTTTGTCAGGGTTTTCTTCCTGTCCCTGTGGGACTCCAATAATTCTTATGTAACTCTTATTGGCTTCATCCTGATTTTCTTTTGATATCTGTTGGTTCATTTTGAAACTTTTTTCCATTTTCTGCTGTTGTCTGGAGATTCTCTGCACCTCATCTTGGAGTTCACTGATTCTGGCCTCAGCAGCTGTTTCCCTGTTGCTGAGGCCTTCCACTGAGTTTTTGAATTCTCCTACCAAGTTTTTACCAAACTGTCATTTCTGCTTGTAGTTTTTATTTGCATTTTCCTCATTTCTGTCCTCAAGTCCTCTTGTGTTTTATTGGCAGTGTGTTACATTGTTTCTTTTAGCTCCCAATACATCCTTAATAGCTCCCTTCTAAATTCTTTATTGGAGAGGTTGTCTAGTTCACTATTACTGGTTGAGTCATCTAGGGCTTGTTTCACTCAAAAAGCCTGGTGGCTTTCATGTTGCTTTTCTATTGTGATCTCTGTGGATTGGACTTTTACACTCCCCATTACTATAGTGTTTTTGGTGTAGTATTAATTGAGGTAGGGGTTAATTATGTACTGGCTTAATTTGTTTTTGCAATCAGCCTGCCCTAGTGAAAAGTCAATGTAAGAAGCTAATTTATCGTTCTTATGGGGTACAGAGAGAGAGAGAGAGAGAGATTAATTTGTGGCTGTCTTATAAGATGTGGCTCCCAAAGCCACTCCCACGGATGTTCTGACCTGTAATTGGAATTTTTCGGGTCATTGCAGCTGGAAATTGGAGTTAGGGCTATCTTCTCTGGGTCCCAGTGGTCCCGTGGAGTTCTAAACGTAGTCTGGATGTGGCTCCGGAAGCCAGTCCCCTCTTCTAACATTTTTCAAAGAAATTGATCAAACTCTCCTGAAATTCGTATGGAACAATAATCCCCCCATGAAAAACTAAAGCAATTCTTGGGAAAAAGAAGATGGGGGGGTGTTAGCTTTCCCAACTTCAAACTGTACCACAAAGTGGTAGTAATTAAAACAGCATGGCAGTGGAATAAAGACAGACCTGTAGACCATGGGAATACTACTGAATATCCTGACACACATTCTCAAATATATGATTATTTTGTCTTTGATAAGGGAGCAATAAATATGAAGTGGAGTAAGTAAAAGCCCCTTTAACAAGTGGTGCTGGGAAAACTAGGCAGCTACTTGCAAAAAAAAAAAAAAGAACTCAGACATTTCTCTAATGTTATGCATAAAAGTCAGATAAAATGGATTAAAGACCTCAATATCAGATCCGAATCCAAAAATGGAAAAAATGTAGGCAAAACTCTCCATGATATTGAAGCTAAAGGGATCTTCAAAGATAAATCACCATTCACCAAGCAAGTGGAAGCAAAGATAAATAAATGGTACTACATCACACTAAGAATCTCTGTACCTCAAAAGAAACAGTAACCAAAACACAAAAACAGACTATGGAATGGGAAAGATTATTTAACTGATATCCTTCTGATAAGAGATTAATATCAAAGATATACAAGACACTGGTTGAACTCTACAAGAAAAGCATCCAACACCATAAAAAATGGGAAGAAGAAAGGAAAAGAAACTTTTTCAAAGGAGAGATTAAAATGGCTAAAAGGCACATAAAAAACTGCTCTTCATCACTAATCACCAGAGAAACGCAAATCAAAACAATGAGGTATCCATCTCACATCACAGAGACTAGCACACATTCAAAGAACAAGAGCAACCAGTGCTGGCATGGATGTGGATAGAATGGGTCTCTCCTTCAATGTGAGTGGAAATGCTGACTGGTCCAGCCTTTTTGGAAAGCAATATGGACATTCCTCAAAAAATTATAAATTGAGCTTCCATTTGACCCAGCCATTCCACTTTTTGGAAATATACCTGGGGGCCCAAACACACACAGCAGAAACACCATCTACATGTCTGTGTTTATTGCAGCACTATTCACAATAGCCAGAACATGGAAACAAACAGAAGAAACAGACAAAAGGATACAGAAACTGTGGCACATCTACACAGTGTAATACTGTGCAGATGTATTCATAGGGAAACAAAGTCATGAAATGTGCCTATAAATGGATGAACGTGGAAAATATCACGCTGAGTGAAATGAGTCAGAAGGAGAGGGACAGATATAGAAATGTCACTGGATCACTATCATCCCGTCACTCATCAATTTGCTCGAGCGGGCACCAGTAATGTCTCATCTTTAAACTTGTTACTGTTTTTGGCATATCGAATATGCCAAGGGAAGCTTGCCAGGCTCTGCCGTGTGGGTGGGATACTCTCGGTGGCTTGCTGGGCTCTCTGAGAGGGGTGGAGGAATTGAACCCAGGTTGGCCGCATGTAAGGCAAACGCCCTACCCGCTGCACTATCGCTCCAGCCCATAGAAATATATTATATATATGTATATATAAAATATATGGACTGGAGCGATAGCACAGCAGATAGGATGTTTGCCGAGAGTATCCAGTCCGCACGGCAGAGCCTGGCAAACTTCTTATGGCATATTTGATATGCCAAAAACAGTAACAACAAGTCTCACAATGGAGATGTTACTGGTGCCACTCGAGCAAATCGATGAACAATGGGAGAACAGTGATATCTCTCTCTCTCTCCCTCTCTATCTATCTATCTATCTATCTATCTATCTATCTATCTATCTATCTATCTATCTATCTATCTATATTAGAAGACTAATATCCGTGGCAGTGAAAACAGCAACTAGGAAGGGTGGACTGGTTTGGAATCAACCATAAGTGTGTGTGAGGCAGAGGGTAGGTAACATAGGGAAGGGACCAGTTTGACAATAATAGCTGGAAATGATCACTCTGGAAAAGACCTACATGTTAAAAGTAGATAAGTGATAAACTGATAACTTTGCAGTATCTGTATTGCAAACGACAATGTCTAAAGGTGGGGAGAGACAGAGACAGAGAGACACACAGAGACAGAGACAGAGTCAGAGAGACAGAGAAAGAGAAAGTGCTTACCACAGAGACAGGCGGTGTGTGTGTGGGGGAGTATGGGAGGGAAATGGATACAGTGGTGCTAGAAATGCACACTGGTGGAGGGATTGGTGTTGGAACACTGTATTACTGAAACCATACTCTATGACATGATCAGTTTTGTAAGGATCAATCTCACAGTGATTCAGTATTTTTTTAAAAAGACACGTTTATAGATACAACTATATCTGAGTGATGTTCTTCAGACCACATTCTTCTATATAATTAAAAGAAGTAATGAGGTCTCCTTCCATTAAGGTTTGAGTAAAAAGGGATCAGAGAAAAGTCAAGAGCCATGTTTTTAGGCTATCATTTGTTTTAGCCCAAAATAATCTGCAAGCAAGAATGTTGTGTTTTGAAACCAACTCTGAGAATCTTGTGGTTTTATTTTTTGAGCACTTCAAAAATCACAATAAAATAAAAAAGAAAAACCTCAGAAGTAACATGAAACACTGGAAAATGACTGCTCTCAGAATGGACTAGTCACTGCCTTGGGTAAGTTCCCTAGTTGTAACTCCTTCTACATCTAAAGCTCTGTGAATACATGTGTATATGAATTAAGGATTTATTATTTTTAGAAAATAGAAGAATAATTAAAGCTTCCAGGATGATAACTCTATTATATGTTGGGATATAAATGCAATGTGTTTTGTGTAGGCATTATTTTATTTTTGCTTTTGGGTAACAACAGGTAGTGGTAAGGCCTTACTCCTGGATTACATTCAGGAAACACTTTTGGAGAGGTGTAGGGAACTATATGGGATGATGGAGATTGAATCCTTGTTGGCCACATGCAAAGCATGTGCCAAATCTGCTGTACTATTGCTCAAGATCCCAGTATTTAATTTTGATTTGCTGGGTTTCCCAGTAAACCAAAAGATGTGTCTTCCAGTCTAAAACTGCTCCTTTTAATTTCTCCTGTGTTTATAAAACAAAGGAGTTCCCCTGTAACTTCTGTAAATATCAAGGGGTATTTCAGCAAATTAGCCATAGATTCTAGAGGCTACCTGGTTGGGTTCAAGTTCTTTTCTACCACTTTCTATTCCTATAGATGATATTACCCCATTTCTATTGGAATTCAAGGAATGTTTCATAAACTATAATGTTGGAAGCATAAGGTGAAAAATCATTCAGATGAGTGGCCTCAATTGTCACTGTGTGCTTTGGACCACAACATAAGTCACACAGAGACTGGTCTCAACAGTATTTCTCAGGAATTCTGCACAAAAAGCATTAGATTTTAATGAGGCTCTTGAGTATTCTGATTTCTGCTCCCTCATCACTGAATTTTAAGCACTATTTGCACCTCTCTCCACCTCTCTCTCTATCTCTCTTTCTCTCTCTCGGGGCCAAGGCTTTAATCCTGGCCCTCTGCTCAGGGGTTGCTCCAAGCAGTGCTCAAGGATGAAACCAGAGTCAGTCTCATGCAGGCAAGCACCTTAACCCCTGTACTATCTCTTGGGTCCCTATTTGCACATTTCTAGAGTATAAACTTTTACCTAAACTAACTTCAGCGACTTTTAGGGTTAATTATTCTTTTGTGTTCAATTTTTATATATTTGAAATAGTCAATTAAAAAGAACATTTTAACATGTTTTAATAAAATAAACAATTTATTAAGCCAGAAATAGTCTCTCCTGTTAAATAAAAATAAAATAAAAATAAAAATCCATCTGTTTTCCAAAATGTTTTCCAGTGCTTTGGGTCTCACATATAGTATTAATATATATGCACATTATTGATATATTTACTGCATGTTGATATTAAAATATATACTATTATTGTTATATAATTGTATTTACTACATTTTATATTTTTATGTAATGGTATTACTATTGCCATTTTATTGCTATATAATGGTATTGCTATTACTACATTTTGTATTTACCTAGATTTACCATTTAATCATTCCATATTTATTGGAAATACCAATAGAATAACCTATGTGAGAAACTAACATTTTACTAATACTATCTAAGTGTGTAAAAAACTAAGGCTCGCCGAGGGGCGAGCGCACTCACGGGCTCTCCGGGCGGCTCTGTCTCACCACCCACGTTCGGTGCCCTGGAACCGCAGTGTGCTGTCGGTCGAGGGCAGGCGACGGAAGGAAGAAGGCCAGACTGGTTGCTCGATCAGTTTATTTCATTTTCTCTCCCGGCTCTCGGTCTCTCCCTGGATCTCTGGATCTGGCTCTCGTGGATCTGGCCCGTGGATCTGTCCCCCCGAACCCACTCTTACAGCCTAGTTAAATCTCCACAGCATGAAGGGGTTGGGGCATACACATAGGTGTGGTCCCCATCAATAGGGTAAGGTTCCTTTCCCTTAGGGGATGCTTCTCCTAGGACTTCATTCTCTTCCAGCAGGAGGATCCACCCAAGGGCAGAGTCCCATGAATGTGTTTCTCTTCTCCTCAGCCAGCAAACATATAAGAATTCATAATATTAATTATTTTGTATGGACACAATAAGAGATGCATTAAAGCTTATAGAATTGCTCTCCTGGGAGCATCTCAATTTCAGACTACAGTGCTCAGGCCAGATCAGTCTTTCCTATCCCTGGCAGGGTTCCAGTCTCATAATTACTATTGGATCATGACAGCATTTGTCTATGATCAAGCTCTTAACTTATAGTTAAGAATTAGGCACTTTGGCCAGGCCCATCTCGATGCCAGGGTAGCACATAACTCACCGCTTGCCCTGGATCCTTCCCATTCCACGTTGGGGACCCTACTTTGGGATGCTAAGAACTGAGGGCAACTGAGGCTTAAGTGGAGAAAGCAGATGCCTGGGAGGGAATAATATTCGAGGCCAATTAATTCCCAAGTTATAAAAACATAATATTGTCTTCTTGTGTCTATACAAAACAGACATAGCTTTAAAGTAAATTATTCAAAAGGCACAAGAAGAGGAGAAAGGCAATATTAACTTATATAATATAAATTCAGTATCCTAGGAAGTTCTGACCTTACAAATTAGCAGAGTCAGATTAAGAGAAAGCCAAGGATTAACTCTTTTGGGGAAGAGAGCATGGAGAAGTGATTATAGCTAAACAAAGGGATGGGAGAGATTCAGGAACACCTTGATGGGTGTGACTGGGGTAAGCCTAAACTCCAGGGAAAACCGGGACAAACTACTTGTGGCAAGGAGGGAAAGGACAAAGTAATGTCATCCTACAAAGTGTATGTCTCAAGTGTGGAGACAGATAAATTAAGATATGTGATCGTTAAATATCACATTCTATCTTAAATATGTATGTCATAGACATTTTTTACTAAGGATTCCATTATCTATAAAGCTTCTTCAGTTTATTGAAGAATATTGAAGAATATTCTGAGAATTGACAAATTCTGTTTTCTTTAGAGTGCCTTTAAAACAAGCATAATGAGAGCAGTGTGGATATTTAGAATTAGCCCTGGCTCCTAGAAGAACCATGCAATATTATATCTAAAAGGAGATAGATCTTCCAGGACACTATCTAATTTTGCAGTCTGAAAACAGAAGTACAGAAAGTGGCTGTACTTTCCCAAGTTCTTATGGGAATAGAAAGTATTAGCAATTATTCTTCTTAGCAGTACAACTATTCCTGTCTTTGTTCTCAAGGGCTTTTCATACTCTCATGAGTAAGCAAAATCATGTATTAAGTGGCAGTGTGGATTATGTGTGTGTGGGGGAACTATCTAGAGGAAGATTAAAGTATTCACTGACCTAGCAGTAGACTCTTAAATCAGTTGTCTGCGACCACTTTTAGTGTTTAGTACCTGGAGGATATGTTAAAACAGTTTACTGGACCCTATTCACAGTCTTTCTAACTTGAATATGGTAATATATGGCTTATGCTAGAGATATATTTTGAGAATTAATGTTTTTAACTGATTTTGCTGTTATGTTAACACTGCATATTGTTATGGAGTATAATTATAAAAATCTAGATGATATAATCTACATTTTCAGCTTATGGTGTAGCAGTCTTTGGGAACAATGACACATAGGCAGTTTATGGCTGATAAAAATGTAATTAAGTGACAATGGAGTCTGAGAAATTTCACTTTAGCAATAACACTATACTTGATGACCAAAGAATTCTGATTATCATATAGGCAAGCACATTGAACTCATTTCCTCAACCCACATTATTGTAACTTAATAATTATGTTGTTATTTTTAAATTTTTTATTTTATTTTTATAAAGTAGCTCACAACATTTGATTGCATTTAATATTCAAACACCAATCCCACCACCATTATACCTTCCCACCACAATATTTCACATGTTTCCATCCTGAATGCCAACCCCTTACCCAAAGCAGAACTGAAAGAATTTATGTTGTACTGTTTGTTTGTTTGTACTGTTAGTTATTAACCGCTGAAAATGCTCCAAATATGTTTGCTTAAAGGAAAGTGTGTGAAGATTTTTGTATTTCAACAAGGGGCAAATAAGACCTTCTATAAGAGATTACTAACATGTTGTTAAATGTTGAGCCCTGTGTGCTTATATGTATGTATGCATATATACATACATGTAAATATATATCTGTAAAAATATGCTTCCCTCTAAGATTGGTTGCCTTCAACTTTAAACGCCATCAAATGTGGTGTGCTACTCTTGGAATATTAATGGTGTGAGGTATGAGATATCCTGCAGCCATGAATGTGGCCACGCAGTCAAGGAGTAGGTTCATGCATGGGTGAGGCTCGGCCTGATTGTGTGAAGACTCGCCATGACCATGACAGCAATTGAGTTCTGGAACTTTTCAGTTGCCGGGGCTGGGTCTTTGGTGCAAGGAAGAGAACTTAACCGCCTCCCTCCGGGTTCCCCAAATGAAACAGCCTGGTGCAGGGGCCAGAGGCATGGCTGTGGTGTGTCGTTTTATGCTCTCTTCTGGGAGATTTAAAATGAGTCTCTGGATCATGGCTGTTGATGACATAATCTGGCTCCAGCCACAGGTGGCTTGTGGGTATGAGTGTCAAGTTGTCCGAAGTAGGGGGATATGAGGGAGGTCATCCTTTCTCGGTTCTATTGAGCCTGGAGTTTCCAAACACAAGTCCCACATATCTGTTTTTTCTGCAGATTCACTCATTGGTGAGGCTTGGCGCAAGAGTGTGGAGAGTGGCGGTGAGCATGTCAGTAGTTGAGTTCTGGAGATTTGGGGCTTCCAGGACTGGGTCCTTGGGGTTCGAGAGAGAACTCACAAGCCCCCCTCTGGGTCTCCCTGAAAAAAACAGCCTGGCTGGGGTCTGGCAGCATGGCTATGGCACGTGCTTTAATGGTTTTCTTAAGTTCGGTGTTCTTCCCAGAGAATTATTGTGTTTCTTTCCAGCATAAGGTGTTTTTCTTCTGCTTTTCATAGTTAACCTTTTTTGCATATCATCCCTGAACTAGCTGTTACCACTTTGTTTTTCTTGTAAATGACACAGTGTGGAACTTACTGTGCCAGAGTGGCCCCTTTCTGCCATGCACAGCTGGTTAGAATTTCTCATGGTCATTTCTTCTCTGTAACATTGGGGAAGAGATAAGCAGTCATTTATATTTTATTTATAATTTCCATCCAAAAAGGTTCATCTAAATGATTCATACCCTTTTTATAAGTTACACATTTAATGGATTCAAAATTATCAAGTTGTGGCTTCATTTTAAAGATTATCAAATGAGAATTATTATGCCAAAGTTGGATTATCCACAGTTGATAGTTTACTAACTAAAATATCTGATACTGCTCTCTCTATATGATAATGTATGGACTTCTTTCTCTACAGGGCAGAAACATCCTGAGAAAAACAACCACTAACTGGCATGCATGTTAAATTCACACAGTATAAAATTTTCTGGGTTAAAACTTAGGGGCATGTTGGCATCAACATCATATATGGTGACTCATGTAGAATTGTTTTGTATTAACAGTAAATTGTGTATTTTAACTTGAGCAACTTTTTTATGACATTTATGCAAAGGAAACATAATGGACACACTCCAGAAGTTGTGAAAGGACCTTTATTTTTATTTCAAGTTCTACAAAAATTTATTGAGGAAAAAAAAATTCACATTAAAAGAGTGTTAAAAAGCAATATCCTGGGGGAGAAAAACAGTGTGCTTTAAAAACATATTGATAAAAATAATTTCAGTCACTAACTGAAAGTTCTTAAGATGCTGTCACTGTCATCCCGTTACTCATCGATTTGTTCGAGCGGGCACCAGTAATGTCTCTCATTGTGAGACTTATTGTTACTATTTTTGGCATATCCAATACGCCATGGGTAGCTTGCCAGGCTCTGCCATGTAGGTGCAATACTCTCAATAGCTTGCCAGGCTCTCCGAGAGGGGCGGAGGAATCGAACACGAGTAGGCCATGTGAAAGGCGGACACCCTACTGCTGTGCTATCGCTCAAGCCCCTTAAGATGCTAATGTTCTGATATTTTGAGATTTTTCTTGACTTCTCAACATTTCTTTTTTATGATTGTTTCAATTCTCATTTCATTTATTAAAACACTACCAAGTTAATCAGAAACTTCCAAGTTTTGTATTTGTTGCCAAACAATTGGAACGAGGACAAAGCAAGATATGCTCAGACATGGTATGTGAAGGCTTCCAAGTGACAGCTTGAAGGGTCACTCTCAAATAGAACTGCTCCCCTCCCCCACCTCCTACACTAGAACTTTAGCATTTATCACACCCTATCATTATGTCATTTTCAGTTTCTAATTTTTTCCAGCTGTGAGACAATCAGGTTTCTGACATCCCTTTCATGTTCTGTGTTATCTAGGGGTTCCTTATTTTAGAAGCATTTTGCCAGCATATGTAGTTTGTGTGTATACCCAGAGAATGAAAGTTCTTGTGCTGCTGTTATGATGTCAGGGGCAGTTTCTCATTCCTTTCTACAAAGAGTTCCTTCTTCTGATGAAGCAATTAGTCAACTATTAATAAAAAGACATTGGGTTATGCTTATTTATTTTTGAAGGAATGACATCATTCCCTGCCTTAATGTCTAGCAATGGAGCAATTCATAGGTCTTTCCATTTATTACATCATGGAGTCAATTGGACTTGGCAGTTACCTTGCTGTTTTCACAACAGTATTCAAAAGGGTGTTGAAAGAGAGGTCAGTTGCATGGTTCTGAATAAACATCTCTGTGGGTTTATGTCCCTTACTTTGTTAAGTGAATATGTATTCAGTGAAAAGTACCTGAAGAGCCTAGTTCAGGGTGCAAATATTCTTCTTTTATTCTAGAGAAAAGCTACTGTCTTGGACTGAGAGTTAATAAATTTGTAACATCCAATTAGTTTGTCTGCCATCAGAGACCATCAAATAATTAATGCCCACTGACTAAACATGCCAGCCTCCAGTTTCTAAGTTAAATACTATGGGAACACTCTTGAAATGTTCTCTTAAACTCACAGATTCATGGAATTTTGAAAATGAAAAGGACTCAAAAGGCTCAATTTCTTAAGTACAAGAAGTGAATTCTAAATTATTAAAGAAGTTTGATTTTTGCTAACATTTAGAAAATGGAAAGATTGGTTTTTATTTATGCCCTGTGGTAACATCCCCATCTTAAATGTCCATTTAATATAAATTCCCTCCTCCAAGTGGAAATTAGGATATTTTATTTAAATTTATCTGAATCTTGCAAAAAGTTAAAGTCCTTTCTTATTCTTGAATATTCAAATGAAACTTTCACATTGAATAACTTTGTACCCATAATTTATGCTTCAATAGCAAGAATGTTAAAGCCACGATGTCAATAGATTGTTGACAAAATTTCATGTCTTTCCCCAAAGCACTCTATTTTAAGGACACAGATTAGTCTTCACCAAAGGGATTGATTTTTTTCTCAGCTCATTATGGTCAAATACAAGACAGTGGCTTTATCAATATAGGTTTTGGATATGTCAGTCATTAAGAAGATAATTACATCTACTTCTCAGTGATAAAACTGCCAATGGTTTAATTACTTGAATATAAAAGTATAGCCTTTGACCAAAGCCAGTCAATGAAAGCTATCTTTTTCCACAATTATACATTCAAGTTGCAATCAGGTCTTATGACACTTCAATCTGCTCACAGATTGGCTATGTGCTTTCTTTTCTTTTCTTTTCTTTTCTTTTCTTTTCTTTTCTTTTCTTTTCTTTTCTTTTCTTTTCTTTTCTTTTCTTTTCTTTTCTTTTCTTTTCTTTTCTTTTCTTTTCTTTTCTTTTGTATTTCTCTCTTACCCTAAAGAAAATTATCTTATTTCACAAAAGTAAATTAAAACAAAAACCAGAAAAGAACCAGAGATTAATCTTACCAATATGTGTGTACCCACTCCACAGAACTAAGCTTGCCTTGCAAGCAGCTGGACAGAGTTCCATCCGCGACACCCAGTATGGTCCCACAGCAGTGCAGTGAATGATTCCTGAAAGCTGTGACTAAGTCCTAAACATGGCTTTCAAACAAACAAACAAAAAGACTCAGATTTAAAACAAAATTAGAACAAGAATAACTTATGCTAGGTTGTGATTTAGGAAAAGAAATATTTTTTTGTTAACAATTAGAGCTTGTTGGTCTGGAAATTGAAACCACAAAGGCAGTTTAACAGGAGAAAAGCATGTATGTTTCCTTGAAGATTTTCATGCACTTTCATGAAAACTAACTAGAGCAGAAAATCTTTTAAACCTTTTAGAGAATGAAACAGTAAATTGTGAAAAAACTAACAAGACAGAGACTTGGGATTAAGAGGCAGACTGAGAAGAAGCAACTAGGGAAAGAAAGGTTAGTTAATACAAACGTTCATATGGCTAGTTTACATAGTGATCTCAGTGACTCAGAGACAGGCCCCTAGTTTGCCGCTGATAGTAAGAAGAATGTCTGGTTTCCTCCTACCTTAGAGGTGTATTTTTCACATAGTAGTTTTTACCACCTGTTTAGGGTAGGACAGAGTAGAAAGATCAAAATGAACTTTCTTTTATCTGTCTTCTCACACACCTCAGTTTTAGAATTTTAATACATTAAGCTGTCAAAATTTGATGTTGTAATTCCTGAGCTATAGCCTTAGCAATTATGTACGATAAATATGCCTATAAGGTTTTCATCATAGCAGTAACCTGTAACAAATTTTGAAGACTTCTGAATACTTTTGACTGTTTTAGGTCAGAAGAATGTAATTTTGAAATGTAATGCAACACAGAAATACCACCTTTAACATGTGAAACATTTTTTTTTTCTTTACAGTGGACTGTCACTGCAATAGGAGAGTAAGCACAGAAAGGTACATGAAGAGAATTTTTTAAGTAAAAATCAAGGTAGAATCATCTTGGGTATATGGGTTCATTTTAAATTAAAATTTGGCATTGTCATTCTCTTTTATAGGAAGCTTTCACATTGTGTAAAAACTCAGGACCCAAAGTTTAATCCATAATGAACAGCATAATATTTTGTATTTGTGTTTACTTGCATTACTTACTTTTATTCAGGTAAGAATTTTTTTTTTATCCAGTTAAAAGTGAAAAGTCAAGAATATTCAGATGGATTATATAACTCATCTTAAAGTCTCAGAAACCCAGGCAGAAAGGTTGTCAATAGCAAAATACAATTAGCTGGAAGAAGGATGGCAGAAACAGTGCATAAACTCCCACACGCTCACTAGCATTACAGTATAATTTATCATGTGTTCCCCCAAATCTGTAAGTCTTAACCAAATATGGCCAATTATCAGCATTTTCTATGAATATTTGTATTCTCCCAATTTCAGATGCTGTAATTCAGGTCCCAAAATGATGACAGTAGTAGTTGGTCATTTTTTATAATTTTTAGTTATTTGTTTTGACTTAAAATACTATAAATATTAGTTCACTTGCACATGGTGGACCCAGGGCAAGATGTAAGCTAACTGGCATTGAAATGGGACAAGCTAAGTGCCATAGGAAGTATAATAAGTTAAGAGCATGGCTACGGAATAAACTCTGTCATGACTCAAAAAAGAAGTAACTGAATAAGGACCTTGCTGGGGTTAGGAATGACTAATCTGGGCTGAGGACTATAGTCTGGGATATATGGCAAGATATCCCCAGGAAGAGCCAACCTTTAAGCTTAATATATCTCTTATTGTGTTCATACAAAATGACTAGAAATATCATAAGAAGTAAATTCACTATGATTGTTTAAATAGATTACTAGCTAAGGAGAGGAGAAGGCAATACACCCTAGATGGGAACTCCCCCTTAAAGGCAGATCTCCTACTATCTGGAGCGCTGAACCCTCAGAGGGGATCTTGTCCTTAAGTTAATCTCCTAGAACTTCCCCTGTAGGAGTGGCTTTACCTGTTTGTTGTTATGACAATGTACAATCCCACCTACGTGTATCCCCACCCTTCATTATTTCTGTATGACTATGCTGTAAAGGGGTAAGAGGAAAAGATGTGAGGGGGACTGAGGACGAGAATGATGGAACTATGATGACTGGTACTATGACTGAAACTATGACTATGATTGTGCCTTAAGGGGAGATATCTGACTACACTAAGGAGGAGAGAGAAATAAACTGACTACCAACCTGCCCTGTGCCCAGGCCCTGTTTCTCCATTCCCTGGTCCTTCATACATCCATCGCCATGAGCCAGACAGGGGAATGGTTCTCAGCCACTGAATGCTCAAGTCCCATGCACCCCTGCACTTTTCCTTGAAACTCACACAATGGGTAGTTTATTTGCTTTGCACTTGGCCAACTTGGGTTCAATTCCCAGCACCCTGTATGATCCTGCCAAGGTCTGCCCAGCCAGGAATGATACCTGAGTACAGAGCCAGAAGTAAGCCCTAAGGACTGCCAGAAATGGCTAAAAATAAATAAACAAATAAATAAAAATCACCAGGAGTTTGGGACCAGAGTGAAAGTACAATGCCTTTTACACAGCCTACCTATGGCCTACCATTATGGTCACCTGAGCACTGCCAGGAGTGATCCCTGAGCACAAACAAACTAAAAAATTCCAGAGCACTTACTAAAAAAGAGAACCATAGCTTTCATCCCCCCAAATGGAAGCAGAGTATCAATTTATTAACTTTTTCAGGGTATGATTATGCAAATTAAATTTTGGGAAATAAAATTTTAAATGAGTCATTCTTCTTTATATAATACCTTTAATTATAGTTTAAAGTTGTTTATTTGCACATAGTGAATTTTTTATTTTATTTTTTAAAATTTATTTTTTAATTGAGTCACCTTGAGAACAGTTACAGGGCTTTTAGGATTGAGTCTCAGTCATACTATGCTCAAACACCCATCCCTTCACCAGTGCACATGTTCCACCACCAAAAACCCTAGCATATCCCCCCTCCTACTCCGCCTCTGCCTGTGTGGCAGATGATTTTCACTTTAGTCTTTTCTTACTTTGATTACATTCAATTTTTGACAGAAAACTTACTATCATTATTTGGAGTTTTTCCTCCAACAGTCAGAACTGTCAGAATGGCATCATTAGATTGTATTTTTTCTATTGTTGGTAACAAAGAGCATATGATGTTGCACTGGTCAAAACTGGTACTACGAAACTGATGTCAAAAGCTTCCGCCCAGTTTTGGAATTCTGGTAGGAAGTCCAGAGGTATTTCTGTCAGCAGCCACTGCATTCCGAGATTGGTTTGTGTGGTGCTGGGATCATGGCTGTTCAGGAGAGGAGGAGCTGTTCATGGGTGACCACTCAGGGTCTCATTTGGGCAGGAGGCAGGGCTGGTTCTGCCTCCCCCTTCGCGAGATTCCCCATGCGTCCTGTCCCATCACTGCAAACTCCTACCTCTCTGTCCATTTGGTTTTGAATGGTGGAGGTCGCCATGCTGTCGCAGGGGGGAAAAGGCCAAGGGACAGAAACCCTTCCCCTCTTGGGGCTGCATGGGGTTGTAGCTTAGTTCAGAGTCCAGAAGTATATCTGCCAGCAGCCGCTGCATTCTGAGATTGGTTTCTGTGTCTCTGGGATAATAAACGCTCAGGGGTGGCGAAGTCATTCATGAGCATATTTTTTGTATATTATAAAAGGTCTGGAGATGTCCCATCCCACATACTGGAGCCGTGTTAGTAGAAGCTCAGTGTCGCCGGGACTCCATCTGGAGAAGCCAGGGACTCTGAACCTTCTCCTTCGGGTCTCCCTGTGTTGTTAGTCTGGTCTGGGGTCCAGAGCATTCTCTGGCTTGCGGTGCCTGACGGCCCAGCCTGAATTCTTCACTGTTGGCTGCTGTGGCAAGATGGCAATGAGGGTGGGTCCAGGGCGTGACTTCTGGCAGAAGGAGCAAATTGGAAATTGGGCTGGCGCTGCCCCATTCCAGTGCCCCCCTCAGTTTGGACATGTCACAGCCCCACATACCAGAGCTGTGTTAGTAGAAGCTCAGTGTCACCGGGAAAATGAGTCATTCTTAATTGAAGAGACATTGGAATGATACTTTTAGAAAAGATTGGGTCTGATCTTCAATATTCAGACTCAGATGTCTTGACAATGCAGCTTGGTCTTTTGAATTTTAAGGTATAGTAAAGTTCTCAAATCTGATCTTTATCACAGTGTTTGTCAATGTTCTTTGATTTTAAAAATGCAAATTCTCAGCTTCCATCCTGAACTACTATTAAATACAAGGGTCAAGCTTCAAAGGCTTTAAGGAGCCAGATGATACTGATCCTCCTCTGGAAAACACTACTTTAGAGGCCGTTTGCATGTAGGTGTACAGAGCCCAAGAAGAAACTGGTAGCTCTCAACCATTGCAGAACTTGGTTTTTATTGGACAACTCAACCACAAAGCACACTAATAAATTTCCGTACTTGACTTATTAATGAATTATGAGTGTTAACCTCTACATTTAAGAACATGATCTTCGGGGATGGAACAATAGCACAGCAGGTAGGGAGTTTACCTTGCACACAGCTGACTGGGGTTCAATTTCCAGCATCCCATATGGTCCTTCGAACACCGTCAGGAGTAATTCCTGAGTGCATGAGCCAGAAGTAACCTCTGTGCATTGCCGAGTGTGAGCCAAAAAGCAATAAATAAACCAAAAAATAATGATCTTCAAAATTATTATTCATTCATTCAACAAATATTTACTGAAGGCCCTATTACTAGACAATAGTTTTTTTAAAATTTTTTTTAATTGAATCACCATGTGGAAAGTTACAAAGCTTTCAGGTTTAAGTCTCAGTTAAACAATGCTCAAACACCCATCCCTTCACCAGTGCACATATTCCATCACCAAGAATCACAGTATACCTTCCCCCTCCCCCCACCCTCCTAGCCCCCCACCCCGCATGTGTAACTGGTAAATTTTACTTTACTTTCACTTTACTTTGATTACATTCAATATTTCAACAAAAAACTCACTATTATTGATTTGGAGTTTCTCCCCCCTAAAGTCAGCCTGCTGAAAAGAAAGCATTTGATAATTTGTTTTCCATTGCTGAGAATGAAGAGATATGAGGTTGAGAGGCCACACTAGCAGCTGCACGGGTTACTAGACAATAGTTTAAATATGGAATATTATTCTTTATTCCCATGATGTTTTGATTAAGGGAATAACAAAATTACAATAATCATAATAATATATTGATAAGTGCTGTGAAGTAAAAATGACCTTGAGCATATTGGAAATTTTTTAGGTGTTAAGAACACTCTGCTTTTGATAGGTTAAAAGCTATTGTCAGGTGAAATTTGCTTTTGTGAGGTGAAATTTGGCTTTCTGTTGTTATTGGTGTCATTATATTTAGGACTGAAGATCAAGTCTTGCACTGAACCATATCTCTGGTTTCTGTGGAGTAAAACTTAGTTGAGATTTAAAATATGAGAATCTTCAAAGCAAAAAAAACACAAAATAAGCAAGAAAATGTAATCTTTTTCTAGAGGAAATAGTATACATAGAATACTGAGTTGGAGAGGTTTCGAGTGTTCTAAGCAGAGGGAATATAAGAATGGTACATGATTAGATTTTAGAAACAAGCATGTCAATACATCATGGAAAGTCTTTTAACCATGAATTAGACTTTATTCTCACAACAACAAATCATGAGAACATTTTTTTAACTAAGTGGTATAATATGGTAGAATTTTGGAAAATGCATTTGTTTTGTTATTGTTATTGTTGTTGTTTTGTTTTGTTTTGTTTGGGGGCCACACCTGGCAGTGCTCAAGGCTTACTCTTATTCTGAGCTCAAGAATTAGCCCTGGCTGGTCTTGGGGGTGCCATATTTTGTGGCAAAGATTAAACCCTGGTCATCCTTATGCAAGGTCATCCTCAAGTTCTACCTACTGTACTGCTTCTTCAACATGAGAAAAGAGTTTTTGGAGTAAAAGTGTTATCTGGAAGTCCAGGTAGGACTGTGTTTGCCCTGGTAAGAGATGATAATTGTTTGGATTAGAGAAGTAGATATAGAAAAAAATGCACTGATATTCCAAGGTATTTTTGTCATGTATCTACGGTTTGGTTTATTTCCCACTTAACAAAACTTCTGATAGGTTCCTGTCTTTCTATTTTACTTATTTTGTAGAAACCCATTTTTGCTTTGCATGCCTAGTGAGGAGAAATGGATCCTCATCAAGCTACATGTGAGACTAAGGAGGACTATACACTCACTTCTGATAAGACTTCTACTCTATAGTTTCAGATATTCATTCATATATCTGTGGTCTATTTGCTTTTTCTCATTTTTTCCTAACGTCGGTTCTGAAGTCTCTCTAATACTCCTTATCAATTGTGCAATAATTTCCATGTGAGTGAAAAGAGAATTTGTGCTACTTTAAGTGGTTAAGTGCCTTAAAATGATTTAAAATTCTGGGAAAATATTTAACTCTTTGGCAAGGGGATTTTGAGAACATGTTATTTCCAGCTGTGGGTAAGATCCATATTTGAAAGGAAAGAAACCATGTATTAAGAATATATCCAGGTGTTTTTAAAAGCTGCAAAAAATCATGCCTTAAAAGAATATTTCATTGTTCTTTTAAGAACTCACACTTCTTCTTGGATAAAAATGGATACCATGCATCATGTTTTTGAAAGGACTCTTGGAATTATTCCAATGGGCTAGAACAGAAAGTAAGCCTTTGAGAACATTAAAAGCAGAAAAGTAGACTGAAAAATGTGGGCACATGTAAAGGTGCTAAAGATGAACAGGATTTTACTTTGCAAGGCAAGAAAAATCTGAGATAGATGGTAGAAAATATCATTTCAAGAAGAATGAGATTCATAAAGTGTGGATTAGGAGGATTTAAGATGTAATGCACGGTTCCATTGATGATTCTAGGTTAAGAAAGGGAAGAAAAAGTAAGACTATGTTTTTATGATTCAAGTAAAATAGCTGCCCTGGGGACCAGCATGAATTCAGCTAACAAATGATTATACTCAATGTTAACAAAACCAGGTTGTTAAAAGAGTATATGCTTAAATTTTTAAAGTTAGCCTTCAGAAGGACAACCAGACAACACATTTTTGTACTATTTTTGTAGAGAGGAGAGGGGTTATTAGATCATGGACCATTTCTGACTGAAGACTGAATAAAATTGGCTGGGCTGTGATCCAATTAATAGCAAAGCAATTCAACATAATTGACCCCAGAATAGTTGATCCAGTGACACTTTGAGCTTTGACAGCTTAGCAGTGAGATCAGGGAGGAAATTAATATGTGATTTAAGTAAATTTAGGCACCTGGTAGTTTAATAGACTTAAACACTTTTATCTTTTTTTATTGAATTGAATCTGTCCCGTTTGGGAATTATTGAAAAATTTATTGCAATAAACTGGCTTCTATGATATGCCACTTTGGAGCTTGAACTGCTTCCTGGATTAGCAAGGGGAAATGAAGCAACATTGGCACATGCTTGTATATTTAACTTCACAGACCAACCTTGTGTTTTTCTCTTGGGGGTAGGTGACTAAAGGTGTCATAAATGGTGTAAAGTTTAGCACCAAAGATAGTACTTAAATATTTCTGCAAGACTCAGTTTGGACATGGTTCAAGCAATATACATGTTTTTGTGAGTTTAGAGAATGCATACCAGGAAGTACACAGGATTTACTTCTGATTCTGTGCTCAGGGATCACTTTTGACCATGCTCCAGAGACCATACGAATTGCCAGGCATCAAACCAGGGTCAGCCACATGCAATGGAAGCACATTAACTCTTGTACAACCTCTCTCGCACAAGAAACACACATTTAATTCAAGCAAGAAAATTAATTTTAAATTTCTTCTAGATTTAGATCTTATATTTGATATATTTTTATGACATTATAAGGACTTGGGTAATTTTCTTAGTTCTAATTTGAAATGTTTATTCATTTTTATTCTCAAATCCAGTGCTGCTAGGCCATCTCCCAGATTATATATACTGAATATGTCCAGATGAAGTTTGTGTGAAAACAGCAGATATAAATTTTTCATTTACTTTTTAAATGTGCAATTGTCTCAAGTAAAATTTCAAATCCATAAAACAAGATTATGTAATAGATAAACAATTATTAAAAATTAAATTTGATAATCATATTGCCTTCCAAATATTCAAACTAACAATATCTCCCAAAACAGTATATGAGAAAAAGCACCTCTCTCTTTTTTAATCTTTGCCAAGAATTGATAAAATAGTTTGCCACGTTTTAATCTAAACTTGGGAGTACTTGAATATAGATTGTTTGCCTGTATTTTTAAAACAGTATCACTCACCGTTCTCTAGGCTCATTCATCTCCTTTTTCCTAAAATAGTAGCCTTTAGACCACTTCCGGGACCCCATTTCTGCTCTTTCCTTTCCTGGAGCACATTCTATTTCTATCTGACATCTTTTAATTGTAAAGTTTTTGATTCAAATAAAGCTTCTCCCAACATAATTATGAGTCCATTTATTTGATATGGAGGCAAGATGGCGCCAACGCTGCCTGGACCCCTCGTACTCTCCGGAACCTGGTCCATCATCTCACCTTAGACAACGCATGGCTCAGCACACCAGGCATGGAACTCTATGCGTGATCCCTGCTGGAACTCTATGCATGATTCCTCCCGGACATCGCATCTGTAATTGAAAAGATCTAAAACAAGAGACAGGTTTCATTAGGGTGTTTGTGAGGTATGAAGCAACAATTTTAATGTGTGCAATACACATAAACACTCAAAACTATATTTAATACTCATTCCCATTTCTTTTTGTGGTTGTTTTTGGTTTGGCCATATTCAGTGGTGTTTGTGGCTTACTCCTGGGTTTAAATTCAGGGGTTATAGGGAACCACGCTGTGTGCAGGGAAGTGAATCTAAGTTGGTCACTTGCAAGGTGAACACCCTACTCACTGTCCTAATGCTCTGATCCCATGGCACCCACCCTTGAATTAGTTCTTTGTATGTCCCTTGATTAGCATCAAGGGATAGAAACCAAGTTCACTGATGTTATCTGTCTGGTATATTTTCATGAGTTATTTCCCTTAGAGAATTTATTATGATTTGTAACTTTGTTCTTCATTTTCTTACTAGGTCTTTAATATTAGAGACCTGTATGTCTTTTACTGTACTCTTACTACTTGTGGGAGATAATGAGTGGGGGAAAAAAGTAATAGATCTATGTGGTTCCTGTGACTATTGCTAATAGTAGTACCCTGTTTCTCTTGAAATAATTATGATGGTATAAAATCACTGTAGAAATAAGGTATCTTTTCTCTTCATGATCTCCTTTATGTGAAATTTGGGAAAGTCTATTTAATTTAAATATACTTGCTTATTCTATTTTATGTAGTTTAATCTGTCTATAAAATTATAAAAATAATTTGTTTTAATTTAATGGAAATAGAGTGTATTATTTAAAAAATTTGTGATCTTTTCTACGTCCCTAAAAAGCTAGATAAGCTGATATCACTTGATATATTAATTTGATAGGACAGGAGGTTTCCTTTTTGCTGTTAATTATTTTTTTTATTGCATGCTTTTTGTGATATACTTAGAAAATTCCAAAAAGCATAAACATATAATTACTACACCATTTTTTATTTCCAATATGTATTTATTGAGAGTGCTCTAAAAGAAGATCATAAAATAAATAATGGGTGCATGACATGTACTTTTCAAATAAAATCAGGAAGTACTTATAGGATGTGCAGAAGTAAGGGAAGGAAGGGCAAGAATATTTTTCAGGCTTGGTTAAAATAAAAGTCTATTTAGAAGGGAATACCAAGTAAATTGTGAGTGGAGATCCCACGTGTAAGGAAAATGTGCTCTGAAAGTGGACTAGTGACGAAACATGATGGCCACTCAATACCCCTATTGTGAGAGAGAACAAATTGGAATGCCTTGCCACAGAGGCAGGGTGGGGGGGTGGGGTGGGGGTATGGGATTGGGGGGTGGGAGGGATACTGGGTTCATTGATGATGGAGAATGGACACTGGTGGAGGCATGGGCTCCCGAACACTGCATGAGGGAAAAACAAGCATGAAATGTTTGAATCTGTAACTGTACACTCACTGTGACTCACTAATTAAAAAAATAAATAAATAAAATAAATAAATAAAAGTCCATTTTGTATCCTAGTCATAGTACAATACAGACACAATTCAATACCCATTAAAATTCCAAGGACTTTTTCGACTTTAGGGGGGAGAAAGTCCAAACAATAATTTTTTGTTGAAATATTGAATGTATTCAAAGTAAAGTGAAAGTAAAGTGAAATTTATCAGTTACACAGGTGGGGTGGGGGACTGGGGAGGTGGGGGGGAGAGGGAGGTATACTGTGACTCTTGGTGGTGGAATATGTGCACTGGTGAAGGGATGGGTGTATGACTGAGTATGACTGAGACTTAAACCTGAAAACTTTGTAACTTTCCACATGGTGATTCAATAAAAGAATAATTTAATAAAAAAAATGTAAAAAAAATTAAAAAAAATAAAATTCCAAGGACTTTTTTCAAAGACATGAAATAAACTGTGCTGAAATTTGTAGAAACTCTAAAATTTCCTAAATTGTCAAAGCAATCCCAAGAAAAAAGAAACACTGTCATATTGCATCCCCCAGCATTGAACTATACTATAAAGTATAATAATAATAATCAAAACTGCATAGGACTGGAAAAAAGATAGACTGCAGATCTATAAACAGAATTGAGAGTTTTGAGTTAAGGACCCAGATTTATGACCAGCTATTTTATGACAAAGGAGCTAAATGTGTAAAGTAGAGCAAAGAAACTATCTTTAACAAATGTTGTTTGGAAAACTGGATAACCATTTCTCTTCAGTATATTGAACACAAAGAAATTTTCAAGGAAATGACCAGAATTGTAATGACAACAAAACCAAAAACAAACAAATGGGACTATATAAAATAAAAATGTTCTGCATAGAGAAAGACGCTCAAGCTTTAAAAAAGACACTCTACTAAATGAGATAAAAAAATTGCATGCAATACTTCTGATTAAGAGTTGATATCCAAACTCTATAAAACAGTCACTAAACTTACTAACAAAAAATTTAAAGAATACCCAAATGAGGAGAGAAAATGAAAAGTCACTTCTATGAGAAAAAACAATAGATAACCACAGGCATAAAAACAGGCAAGTAGTGGGAAAGTGCTCATCTGATTCATAATTAGAGAAATACACATTTTTTAAATGAGATATCATCTCACACCTGTGAGAATGGCACATATCAAAATATCTGGAAATAGTCATTATTGGTGCAGTGATGGTTAGAAAGGAACCCTCATTGACTGTTGGTGGGAATGTCATCTAATTTAACACCTGTGGACAGCAACATGGAGATTTCTCAGAAAACTGAGTATCAAACTTCCATATGAATCCTGCAATACCACTTCTTGGTATCTATTCCCAAAACATGAAAACATTAATTCAAAAGGTTGAATTATGTTTATGTTTATAATTATGTTTATAATTATGCTCACCTATGTTCATCACTACACTTAGTGCAATAGCCAAGATATGGAAAGAGTCCAAATGCCCAACTACACATGAATTGATCAAGAAATTGTCATGTAAGGGTCGGAGAGATAGGGCAGCGTATAGAATGCTAGTCTTGCATGCGGCCAACCTGGGTTCAATTCTCAAGCCTGCCGGGAGTGATTCCTAAGTGCAAAGCCAAGAGTACTATCTGAACACTGCCAGGTTTGGCCCCAAAACAAATAACCAAAAGATATCAACAAAAAGAAATTATAGCATAAATACACAATGGAATAACATGGAATTATTGGAATTCCAATGGAATGACATGCTCATCCAAAAATGAGCAAAGTCATGCTCTGCAGCAGTATGGATATAACTAGATGATTGTTGAGGATCAGTTATCCCCAACATGGCCTGACATGTGCACTGGGTCGGGGCAGAAGTCTGGCTATGGAGCAAAGGAGGACTGTTGCAAGAATCCCCTTCGGGAACAGTGATCACAGCTCACTTTATTGCCAAATACACACATTTTTATGTAGGGTATTGGCTTACATGAAGTCCAATCACATTAGCGCTTAACACTGTTGGCCTATCACTTTGTCCTTTCTGCTTTGTCCTGGGTTCAATCCCTTTCAAAGCTATATGTTGCGGTTAGGATGACTTCTTGCGGCATAAGTGATATACTCTGTGTTTCAAGCATATTGACTAAGAGGTCAAGTGAGGCTCAAGGCCAGACATATGATGCAGGCACCCTTTTTGCTATCTTTGCCCAGTTACTCCCTCTTGCCAGATTTCACTTCAGGGCCCCTTTGCAAGGTCGGTATTTTCATTCTCCAGTGCCTGTTGTCCTGCTCTGAAGGTGATATCATGCTGAGCAAATCCAGTCAGAAGGAAAGGAACAGATACAGATCTCTTTCACGTGTAGGACTTAAAGACACACATTGAGGCAGCAAGAAAGATTCAAAGGCAACCTTAAGTGGGGAACTGACACACACAATTGAATTGGGTGATGGGAGAAATGAAGGATGGGTGAGAGTAGGGGAGGGAGATAGACACACTGTTGATGAGTATGGTGTCAGAATTATGTCCATGATAAACAATTACTGATTGTATTGTAAATCAAAAACAAATAATATATTTTTTAAAGATAAAAAATGGCAGGTCATTGTCTTAGACAAATAGGACTCATTCATTCTAATCATTTGCATTTTAGTCCAAAAATACGTAATTAATTTAATTATATTTTAAGGTAATTTTTATTTTATTTTATTTTAATTTATTTATTTTTGCTTTTTGGGTCACACCCAGCGATGCTCAGGGGTTACTCCTGGCTCTGCACTCAGGAATTGCTCCTGGCAGTGCTTGGGGGACCATATGGGACCATTTCGATGCCAGGGTAGCTCAGAGCTTGCCCTGGGTCCATTCCATCCCTCGTCGGGACCCTGCTTTTGGGGTGCTAGGAACGAAGGGCACCTGAGTTGAGAAAGCAGATGCCCAGGAGTAAATATTATTGGAGTCAATCAGTTCCCAAGTTACAAAGCATATTATTAACTGTCTTCCTGTGTCCATACATAAAGGCCATTGCTCTAAGGTAAACTAAGTTCCCTAAGGCAAGGCTAAAAGGACAAACCCCATGTTATCCTACAACAAACCAATAACGGTTTAGGGATGCTTTCTTCAGGGTGTTAGCACCCAGTCACCCCACTCTGGTTATCTAAGATCTGCTCTAAGCACACAGAATAAGCAAGTGACCATGGCCATAGGAAATCTTTGGACAGACACTCAAGTGAATTTACAATATAAAACCAGACATAGGATGATTGCACTCATTGTGGGATCACTTGTATCACTTGTCATCCCATTGATCTTCGATTTGCTCAAGCAGGTGCCAGTAACATCTCCATTTGTCCCTGTCACGTGCTAGTGTAGCTGAATGGTATTTGCTCACTCCAGGAACACGAAGAGCCGCAAACCATTAGTTCAGGGTTTTGACAAAGAAGTCTGACCATCTCATAGGTGAGCAACCACATGGTCTTTTGATGTCCTGTGGAATCCATTCAGTAACAGCTCTAATCCAGCGGTCATCTCTAAACTGCATTTTGTGTCCGGCCCATCTGATTTTCGACGCCTTGACAAATGAGACAGCATCCCTGATTCTTGACCATCAATGGAGCTTGGAACTCCAGATTCCTTCTCGCACTTGAGTGAAGTGTGATATTCCAAGCATAGCTCTTTTGATTCTCTTTGGGATACCTGAATAGCATTCTCATCCTGTTTTCGTAGGACCCAGGTCTCTGAGGCGTATGTAAGTGCAGGAAGAATGGTTGAGTCGAAAAGATGTGCCCAGAGCCGGAGGTTCTTTGTCCTCTTAACAACTTCTTTGACGCTTTGAGGCATTCCACACTGCTCTCTTCCTCCTGCAGAGTTCTGGCGCCAAGTGGTTCCTCATGTTGAGTACTCAACCCAGGTACACACAGCTGCTGCACTCGAGATATTCATTCCGTTGAGGGCAAATGGAACATCAGAGACTAGTTTATTTTTCATGAACATTGTCTTCATGAGATTCAGCTGCAGTCCGACATCTCCACACTCTTGGTCGAAGTTAGCCAGCATTTGTGCCACTTGTCTAATGTTTGGTATTATTAGAAAGATGTCATCAGCAAAGCAGAGGTGGTTTAGTTGCCAATCATGTATCTTCACTCCCATTTTTTCCCATTCCACTCATGGAATGATGTTCTTGAGGGAGGCACTGAAGAGGATCGGTGAAATGGTATCACCCTGCTGAAACATTCTCTTGACGTCGATGATTACTTCCTTGTAGAATGGTAGGATACTGGTGGTGAATCCATAATACAGCTCACGGAGGATCCTGATGTATTGAGTTTGAATGCCCTGTTTGGCTAGGGCTTAGATGACCACTTCAGACTCAACAGAATCAAAGGCCTTCTTTAAATTGATGAACGCTAAACAGAGTGGCATCTTACACTCTTGCGAAACTTCAATGAGCTTGCTCACCATGTGGATATGGTCAATCATGCTGAATCCTTTCTGGAACCCAGCTTGCTCTCATAGTTGTCCTTTATCTTGTGTTCTGCCTATTATATTCAGGATGACCCGAGTAAACAACTTGTAGACGATGGACAACATGCAGATTGGGTGATAGTTGCTGATGTCGTGGATGTCTCCCTTCTTGTACAACAGAATGGTCCTTCTGGTTTTTCATTGGGACAGAACCTTGCATACGGACAGGTAGTGTGTGAAGAGATGAGCCAGTGTACTGATGAGTACTGGTGGCAGATTCTTCAGGTGTTCCTGTCTGACCTTGTCTGGACCAGGTGCTGTACACATCTTTACCAAGGAAATGGCATGTTGGATTAAAGAAGGGAGAACTTTGGGAATGACATATCCATCCTGCGGAACTTGGTATGTGGGCAGGTGGACGTGGCTATTGAAGAGATCTGAGTAGAAGTCTTGAATAATCCTCTCCATTGTCCTTATGGTAGATCCATTAGGATCTAATAGATCCATCAGGACGTCAGAGGGCAGTCATCTTAGTCTTGTAGTTGGTGAAGGACAGGCAAGCGTTGCAAATACTTGTTCCTGCTTCTGCCGCATCAGCCAACACTGCTGCTTTTCTCTCTTTGAGACCTTCCTTTATCGCTTCCCTTCACATGTTTGTGAGCTCGGGCATTAGTTGTGATTACCTGAGGCTCATGCCAAATCACGTTGGTGAATGAGCTCGAGAGTTTCCAAAGACAGGCATCTGTTTGTGGCTTTCCCACTCTCAGTATTACTCATGTAGTCATGGAGATGCTGAACCAGTTGATCCTATTCCTCGTTGATGTTGTCAACGACAGCATTTTCCCACATTGCTGTAATAGAGCTCCCAGGTGGTGGTCATACTGAGAGTTCTTTTCTTAAACTTAAACTTTGCATTCCTTTCTCCACACTCTGTGAAGTACAATTTTGCACGGGGGAGACAGTAGTCCAATCCAGTTTGGAATTTTGGGACAACAGCGAAACCGGTCAGGCAAAATGGCGTGATGTGATCGTTGCCTTCTCGTTTCAGTCAGACCAATGATGCCGTACTTCATCTTCTGTGCTTGCACCATCAGATCCTTAATGGATGCTTCCAATGCCAGCGTATGTATGTTGAAAGTACAGACAGTCATTTTAGTTCTTCGTTTTGGCAGTCTAGTTCATCCCTGAGATTTTATCTGCCTCTCCTTGCTCATCCTTCTTAACGCTGCCATTTTGGGGGCTCTTTCAGTGTCAGGCGAATGAGGCTCATTGATGTTAGTATTTTTGGCATATCGAATGCACCATGGGTAGCTTACCAGCTGTGCCGTGTGGCCAGGGTATTCTTAATAGCTTGCAGGGCTCTCCAAGAGGGATGGAGGCTCTTAGGTGGCCTCTAATCATCCTTACAGGTGCTCCCATGGTTCACACCATATTTGAACCTCATCAGATATGGTGCGGTAATTATGGAAAATGGATATTGAGTGTCTTATGAAAGTAGACTGAAGTGTGGCTATGGCTGGGTAGTGGAGGTAGTGGAGGTCCGCCGATGAAGTATTCATCTGGCACCAGTTGGTGGGGTGGGCCACCTGGGTGTGATCTCTGGGGCACCGGAGATTGGGGGAGGCAGACAGAGGATCTCTATTTCCGGGTCTCGTTCAGCCTGGAGTCCAAGGTCACAAAGTTCTGCTTTACCTGGTTCTGTGGGGCTTCACTCACATGTGAGGTTCAGCCCGAGTGTCCGGAAAGCTGCCTGGAACACGGCAGTGGCTAGGTAGTGGAGGTTGTGGGATATATAAAACAAAAGCATATTATGAGACTAAAACCCAAGGACAGTAGAAACAAGAGCCAGGACAAGTGGTTCATGTTTGGGAGCCTGCCCTAAATGCTGAAGGATAGGGCAGTTGAGATAGAGAAGTGACCATTATGATAATGATGGTTGAAAGGGATCCCTCTGGATGGGAGATGTGTGCTGAAATGGATAATGGACCAAACACTGTGGCCTCTCCGTATCTGTATTGCAAATCGTAATTACCAAAAGGAAAGAGAGAGAGAAAGAGAGAGAGAAGAAAATTGCCAATAGCTCAGGTTGGAGGTGGTGGCAGGAGGGAAGGATAGTGGCGATATTGGTGGTGGGATATGTACACTGGTGGAGGGATGGATATTGGAACATTATATGACTGAAATAAGATCACGAAAGCTTTGTAACTGTATCTCATGGTGATTCAATAAATAAATGACAGCAAAGATTAAGATCATAGGTGCTAAGGAGACATGGGCAGCACATTGACAGCAGATTGTATCTCAGAAGAGACAGGGTTGGTTAAACTGGTAACAGTAATAGTGTGTGCTCTATTACTGTATATGCTCTCTTTGTTACGAACTGCCTATTTGAGGAAAATTAAAGTCACCACTGAGCACAAAAATAAAAATCACAACTAATAGATAAGGCAGCAACAAATGTCCAAGTATATTTGCAATGAGTAACTTGGTCTCTAATATTTCCACAGACTGAGATGAGAAAAACATACAGTTTTAGGTTCAAGGATGATATGAAGTGTGGCAGATCTGAATCCAATCTGAATTCAAGAGCTGACTCCTGTCAACCATCGTGTAAAATAGAGTCACCCCAATTTATATGAGAAAAAACATTATTATAGGAATATGCTTTTCAGAGCTATGTGCTATACAGCATTATCACAAAACTAGGTGATTGATAGAATATTTCAGAGAGTGAGTATTAGAAGAATAAGCAGAATAAAAGTTTACATATAATCATAACCCTTATGAATATGGACATATAACATAGATCATCTAATAAATAAATCCACTATAGTGGTATTATATTACATATTTTGAACAGTAGGATTAAAAATGTACCCATATGAAATAAATAGCAGCATATATAAAACTAAAGAATAAACATATGAGTGAGCCTATTGGACCTTATGTTCATCTACTATTCAGCATTAAGAAATAAAAAGTGAGTACAATATAAAATTAAATTATGATTGTATGGAATGAGAGAAAAATGGAAAAGGAATGATTTTGAAAAGACCTCCTAGCATTGAGTTCATCAGATGTTGAATGAGACTGAATGAAAAAGTGTCATCATCTCAATATATTTAGGAAAATTTCATTAGAATAATTTAGAGAAAAAAGATATTTATAAGAAAAATTAAGTTAAAATAATAAAGCCCTGTGAGGTCTAATGATGTGCAGTGGGGGCCCTGCATTCTCACAGGCTCCTGTTTTTCTGGGGGACCCATTTTCTCAGTGGAGGGAGCTTCAGTTTCTCCTCTCCAATGGGACTCGATTTTGAAAGTGTCAAAATGATGTGGTTCTGATCGGTCCATGGGAGCTCCAGCCACAGCGCTTTCAGCCAGCCACGACAGATTCAGCCCCAGCTTTAGAAATGAGGCCGATAAATGGGTTTGATAGATACATTGATTTTAATGTTGATTTTAATACTGATCTATTGATTTTAATATTAAACTTTTGTTATAATACAAGTTGATTCCTGAATTGCATCAATGGTTGTGTGTTATTTTTCTCCATTTATACAGTGGGAGGATTTAAGAATAATTTTAGTTATTACACTTCAAATTTTGGATTGGAGAGAGCACAGTGAGCAGGGCATTTGCCTTGCAAGCGGCCGACCTGGGTACAATTCCTCCATCCCTCTTGGAGAGCCCAGCAAGCTACCAAGAGTATCCCGCCCGCATAGCAGAGCCTGGCAAGCTACCCGTGGGTATTCGATATGCCAAAAATAGTAACAACAAGTCTCACAATGGAGATGTTACTGGTGCCCGCTAGAGCAAATCAATGATCAACAGGATGACAGTGACAGTGACAATGAAACCCTGGTAAGCTAAGAATATTAAAACAACTTTACTAACTCACAATTTTATTAACTCCTAGAAAATCAATCAGAAACATCACATATAGTCTTCAAACATTTAAAATGTCCTATCTACAGTTTGTCAGTTTTAATTTTTAATTTTAGATATATCATATAGTTTCATGCTAAATTCATATATAGAGAAATATACATATTTTAAATGATTATAATTACATGTACTATGCATGGATATATTCTAACTTATAAGCTCTTCTTTAATGGGGATTTATTTCTAATTTATAATCTATAAAGTGAGATATCAATGAGCATCATAGTACACATTTCCTATATCCTCTCTAACTATAATTGAATATTATGATTATATTTAATATTGACTACATTATCATTAAAAAGAAATGTACTTGGTTGAAATATTCCCCAAAAAGCACTAGTAAAACAAAATGTTATGATGAAGTTATTAATTCAACCGTGTTTATTACATGCCCAGTGTATTTTATGCACTTACAAACCTACATATCTATATCTCGGTTTGATATTTATCACTAAGAGCTGAAAAAGTCTTTTCAGACAAAGAAATAGTTGAAAATATCACAAATAATTTAAGATCTCTGTAACTAATAGGTATTATTTTTCCAGAAGCATCCAAAGTTTAGATAATGATTGCATTTTAAGTTTGGATTTCAGAGTAATATCAGAAATAACTCAGACAACTTGATTTCTTTTTCAGGTCACAATCACGATGACGATCACGAAATCCCATTGATAGTCGACTTCTTGAGCTGGCTCAGTAACCTCTCCATTCGTCCTATCCCTGAGATTTTAGAAGCCTCGCTCCACTCGGCCTTCCCAATGATGCTTCATTGGAGGCTCTTTCAGGGTCAGGGGAATGAGATCCAGCTGGTTACTGGCTTTAGTATATGAATACACCATGGGAAGCTTGCAAGGCTGTCCCATGTGGGCAGGAAACTCTCAGAAGCTTGCTAGTTTCTCCCAGAGGGAGAAGTAGGTTATAAGATATCTGGGAGCTTGCTTTTAAGTCTCTGGATGTTGGCCGTTGATGGGATTACACACTCCTGGGTTCCTCTGCCCTCCTTCATACGCGAGGCTTGTCTGAACGTGTGGAGAGGGGCCTTGAGCATGGCTGTGGCTAAGTTTTGGTGGTCTTCGGCCGCCAGGAGCTCTGCTTGGGGCGGGGAGGGAAGCTGGAGGCCATCCCCTCCAAGGGGCCCCGGGGAAGACAGCCAGGCATTTGGGCAAAAGACTCTCTTTTTCAGGAGGATCAAATATTTTCATTTGAAGTCTGAGAATAATTTATTAATCTAGAAGTTACCTCTACTAAAATCCTCTTTTTCAAAATAACTTTTACCATTTTAAGCTGGCATCCTTAATATTTGATTTATATTGAATATGACTTTCAGTTGTCATCAGAAGCAATTGGAAATTATTGAAAAGAAGGTACATGTCTATGTGTATACCTTGGGTTAAATCTTGTGTGACTATCCAAAGTGCTTATGTTTTTAATCTATCCATCTTATTTTTCATTGTAAAAATAGTTGTGCAAACTGTCTGGATAAAAAAGCAATAAGCTAGACTGTGAACTAAGCTACAGCCCCTTGCTGCCCTGGCAGGGGTTTTTTGTCCCTTGGCACTTCCTTTTGGCTGTGGCAGCATGGGCAACTGCCATCTTTTAGAGCCATTGGACTTGCAGTGACAGGGCTGCAAGTGCGGAAAATCTGGAGATGAGGGGGTGGTATCAGCGCTACTTCCCACTCAGTTGAGACCCTGAGCGACTGCCCACAAATGGCTCCTCTGCTCTTGAATGGCCATGATCCTGGAGGGAAATAAACCAATTTTGTAACCCAGCAGTTTCTGGCAGAAATTTCTCTGGACTTAATTACTAAAGTACCAGCGGCTGCGTGACCTCATAACCTCTTCAATATCAGCAATAGAAAACATATTATCAAATGAAGCCTTTACAGTATGTCTGATTGTTTGGGGAAAATTCCAAATAATAATAGTGAGTTTTCTGTTGAAATATTGAAAGTAATCAAAGTAAAGAGAAAGTGAAAATCATCAGCCACACAGGAAGGGTGGGGGGGTAGAATGGGGGGTATACTGGGGTTCTTTGTGGTGGAACATGTGCACTGGTGAAGGGATGGGTGTTTGATCATTGCATGGCTGAGACATAAACCTGAAAGTTTTGTAACTGTTCTCACGGTGATACAATAATAAAAAACAAATATTTTTTTTTAAAAAAAGAAATTTTAAGTACATTGAAAAGGCTAAATATGTCCACTGTAAATCCAAGCTTAGCCACCCATTACTTATCCAAAAGCTGAATTGGGGCAGTTTTACTCTATGAGAAGCTGCTTGTCTTCTTCAGTTTGAAGAGGCATGAAACATTCTTCCTTTGGATAGTCACTTCATTTCTCCATAGAGAAAAGATGTTTTATGATTCTCAGTGTCCTGAACAGCCTGAAGTTTATGGCCTGACTGTTAATTTCAAGCATGCTCTTACTGTTCATCATAGTGCTGACCTCAGAAGAAAGTTCCTTTGCGGCTGGGAGCCCTCACCAGTGGACACATTTTCTCCATGATCCGCATCCTTTATTTTCGTTAACAACACCTAAATGCCCTATCTTATTTGCAAAACTACCCATTTACAATCCACTGCAGTGACTTGTCAAAGTCCTTGAAAAGACTTAAAGAGCACTAAATAGCTCTGAAAGAATAGTCCAGCCAGGTAAATAAAGGCAAAAGAGAGTTCTTCCCTAATGTCTTCATCTGCCCTGCACCTGATGTAACAGAGTAGATTAGCATGTATGCTTACACCAGTTGAGCCACCGCGTTACAAGGCAAAGCACCTCAATTTTCCCTCTCTACTACATGTTTTTCAATAACCGTGTTGTTAACAATTATCCATGGAGTAGAGTTGTACAAAAAAAGTAGAGCTCCTAGTTTTTGTATGGCTTAAAAATCTATAATTTCTCTAAGAACATCTAAGATACAAGAATAATCAGTTTTCACCAACAGTGGATAGTTTTTTCATTTAGATATTCAAAGTTCAACTAAATAAGAAACTTGAGCTGTCTCTTACCATTAGTAATCAAGTTCTTCCATTGAATTTTCTGAATTTCCTCTTGTGTAATTCTTAAAAAATTTACAATGATCTGCCTCTTCGATTGCTATAGTTCAAATTTAAATGACAAGCAAAGTTGGTAGATCTTTTGATAGAACTTCAGCACATAAACGTGTGGTAATTGCTCACCCTTAGAAATAAGCCACCCTTTTTGTTTCTTTAATTATACAGTATGACCAAGCTAAGTCCTCCTTATTAGAAAGCCTAACAAAGTCTTCTTTACCTTGTTTTTTCTTTTTTTCTGTAACATATCTGATGCACAAACACATTTCTTTTTCCTTTTTTTTCTGAACTAGAAACACTTCCACATATTTGGCATACTTTCAGTGTTATCATTAATTTGCCCTGATTATTGTTCTTGATTTTAAAGAGTTTTAAAATTTTTTCTGCTTTGCTTTGTCTCTAGTTTTTGTGGGGATTCATATTTGGGGTTGAGGGGTCTCTCTGTGGGCTGTGGAGGCAGGTCCCTGTGATACAGGGCCTAGAAGTGCACAGCTAATGATTAAATGCCCAGGACCAGGGAGACGTTTTGCAGGCAAGCAGTACTCAGAGAGTATCAAGGCCACACCCAGTAGTGCTCAAAGGGTTATGCAGTTCTAGGGATAAATATCAGATGTAACACATGCCAGGCATGTACTGAGCCCATGTGAACATTTCTTATGACTATTTTATATCCCAAAACAAAAAAATAACTTGTTCCTGAAATACCATAATACAACATTTACAAACACAGGTACAATAATTTTTATAACACTCTGAAGTAGCAAGTAACAGCAATGTGACCAAGATATTTTGTGACAGGCAAGATAACTCAATTTATACAGAAAAACCACTTCTTATACTCATCATCTCAGTTACATGATCCAAGTGTATCATGTAATAAATTGAAATAAATTATCTTCTTAACAGACTAGCAAGAAATTTCTGCAGACCAACAACAATGTGAGAAATCATGGTTGAAAACGTTTGCATTACCAGGCCCCCAGTGTCTACATATAAATCAAAGTGAAAATGGACCAAAAATAAAATAAAATAAAATAAAATAAAATAAAATAAAATAAAATAAAATAAGGAGGTGAGTGTGAAACAATTTTGTTACCTAGAAAGTGAACAGGGCAAAAGAAAACATGCTTTCTCTTCAGGACCTGTTCTATGAGTGGCTCAGAAGTCAAAGCAGCTTGTTGGAACTTGTCGCACCATCAGGCCACTCTAAGACCTGGAGAGATAAACTCTCTTATCTCTGGCTTCCCTGTCAATCTGCATAATGCAATCACTTTCTGAATCTCAAAGCAACATTTCTTGAGCTCCAATCTTATGTCAAGATTATGTCATTAATTATACAACATAGTTTAATCTTCATATCCTTTTGTGAAAAAATATTTTAAACTTTAATAAATTGGGGAGTTTAAGGATATTGAGCAATATAAGGAACTTGGAAGGGTTCTTTAGTATGGAAAACATTCTCATCCTCCCTACCCCCAAATCCTGCACAGAACAGCCATGCACCAGGAAAACTAGAGACCCCACCCCCTCTGTCCTGTGCCATCAGAGTCTGCCTCTAGGCCAGCATATCATGTCAGTCTGTCCTCTAAACCCAAAGTCATGTGGATGCTAGTGTGTCAATGTAGTCATTACCAAAAACATCTCATGTTTGGGCAAAGGAGTATAGCGTTTCTTTTTATCAGTATACGACCTTAAATCCAATTAATTCTAACTAGCTTACAATTTGGGGGCCATATTGAAACAGCACTGCATGATAAGAAAAATAACCAGAATATAAGAGGTAGTCTTAGTAGATATCTACTAATGAACAATGCAACAGATCAATTCTCAAGTGACTGGGAATCTAAACCCCCACTATTAACACCCCCAATGCTTAAGAATAATGGGCAAACTAAGGAGCTTAGTTGCACTCACAGATAGGGACAGAAACCCAGGCCAGTCCCTAAGCCCATCAAAATACTTGACCCTGGTCAATCAGGACCTAAAAAAAATCAACACTCAACTGCATTGGAAACAGAAACTAAGCAAAACACTTGCCAATGATATTAAGCAATAACTAGATGAAAAACTTAACCACCTCAAAGAATAATTTTTTCAGAGGATGAGAAATTCCATACAAACAGAGTTGAAGGAGCTAAAAGACACACTTGCAAGTCATAGTAGCAGAATCTCAAAGAGCGAGAACCACATAGACCAACTTGAAAACAAAATACAGACCAGTCTTCATAAGGAAGTCACAAAAGAAAATAGAAATCAAACAAACATAGACAGGAAGAATAATCTCTGAATTATTAGAATAACGAAAGATGAGGAAAAAGAAACAGGGGAAGAACAAGTGGTGGGTGAGATAATAGCTATAATTTCCCCACTCGCTCAATGGAGACAACTTCACAGGTTCAGAGGGCAAAAGTGTATGAAATAAAATAGATTTGACACCAACTCGCAGAATAATCAAAATGGCAAAAATAAAACAGAGACTAACGTCTTATAGCAGCAAGAGAGAAGATAAACCTTAAATATGAGGGAAATAACATAAGAATCACAATGAGGTGGGAATGTCGACTGGTTCAAGCCCTTTTGGAAAACAGTATATAAGCTTCTCAAAAAATTAGAAATTGAGCTCCCATTTGACCCAGCAATACCACTGCTGGGAATATATCCCAGAGAGTCAAAAAATATAGCCGAAATGACATCTGCACTCGAATGCTCATTGTAGCACTGTTTACAATAGCCAGAATCTGGAAAAAACCCGAGTGCCCAAGAACAGATGACTGGTTATAGAAACTTTGGTACATCTATACAATGGAATACTATGCAGCTATTAGAAAAGATGAAGTCATGACCTTAGCATATAAGTGGATCAACATGGAAAGTATCATGCTAAGTGAAATGAGTTAAAAAGAGAGACAGACATAGAAAGATTGCACTCATCTGTGGAATACAAAGTAACAGAACGGGAGACTAGCACCCAAGAATAGTAGCGATAAGTACCAGGAGGTTGGCTCCACAGCTTGGAAGCTGGCCTCACACACTGGAGGAAAAGGCAGTTCAGATAGAGAAGGGAACACCAGATAAAGTGTGGTTGGAGGTTCCGATGGGGATGGGAGATGGACGCTAAAAGTGGACTATGGATCAACCATGATGACCACTCAATACCTCTATTGCAAACCACAACACCCAAAAGGAGAGAGAGAACAAAAGGGAATCCCCTGCACAGAGTTTGGGTGGGATGGGGAGGATGGGATGGGGGGTGGGAGAGATACTGGGATAATCAGTGGTGAAGAATGGGCAATGGTGGAGGGATGGGTACTCGAGCATTGTATAACTGAAACACAAGCACGAAAAGTTGTAAGTCTGTAACTGTACCTCACGGTGATTCACTAATAAAAAATAAAACAAAATAAAATAATAAGAATCACAATGAGGAATGATATGAAGTGGTATAGGAAAGAAAAGTGTGGATTAACATATTCAAATTACTGAATGAAAGAAAGTTTCAACCCAGAATCCACAATGCTGCAAAGCTCATTTAGATTCTATGGAGGGATAATAATGTTCTCAGAAAAACAAGAGCTAACAACATTTGTGATAAATAAACTGGCCTTGAATGAACTAGTAAAAGGCCACTTCTATAAACCACTTCTAGCCAGTTGTAGAAGCAACAACCCACGATATAATGACAGCACAGCCCTTTATATCAATAACTTTCTTGTTGTCAATGGACTAAACTCCCCCATTAAAAGACATAAAGTGTCTGAGATGAACCAGGAGAAAAGTTCATTCATTTATTGTTTGGCAAACACACAGAAAATCACAGGATAGACAAATACCCATAGTAAAAGGATGGAAAACAATTATACAAGTTAACGGGGGGGAAAATACTAAGACCACCATATACATATCAGAACAAATTGCATTCAATCTGAAGAAAGAGATAGAGATAGACAAAAATTAAGAGAGCAATAGATTAAGAAATGCTAAATTTAATTAACATATACACATCAAAATGGGATCATAAAAGCTTATAGGGCTTTTGCTCACAAACCTAAAGAAATATATGGATGGAAACACAATAGTAGTGGGGAACCTCAATATCCCATTATCCCCGATAGTTATCAAAAATATATGGGACATTGGAATATGGAAAAAGTTGTATGTGAAGGGAAACTCATAGTAAAATAGTCTATGTTAGGAAAGAAGAAAAGTTAAATCAAAAACATAAACACAAATCTCAAGCATCTGAAGAACCAACAGCAGAAGAAAGGAAATAATAAAAACCAGAGAAAAATCAATATAGAAACCAAGAAAGAATTAAAAAATTTCAGTGAAATAAAAAACTGGCTTTTAGAAAGAATAAATCAGATACATAAACCTTTGAAAGGAAAAAGAAAAGAGAGAGAATGAGAAAGTACTCAATAAATAGGATCAGAAACAAAAGGGGAAAAATTATGATAGACTCCTCAGAAATCCAAGACATGAGAATTTACTATGAACAACTCTACTTCATTAAGTTGGAGAATCTTGAAGAAATGGATAGATTCCAACAAATATCGAATTTCCCAAAACTTAACGAAGAGTATGTAGAAAGCCTCAACAGACCAATTACAAGCAAGAAAATTGAAACAGTAATTAAGAATCTCCCCTTGGTCATGGTGTATGATCTTTTTGATGAGTTGTTGGATCCTATTTGCTAATATTTTGTTGAGGATCTTCGCATCGGTGTTCATCAGGGACATTGGCCTGTAGTTTTCTTTCTTAGTGGTGTCTTTGTTTGCTTTTGGTATTAGGGAGATGTGTGCTTCGTAGAAACTGTTTGGGGGAGTTCCTGTTTTTCCAATTTCCTGGAAAAGCTCAAGGAGAACTGGCAACAGGTCTTCTTTAAATGTCTGGAAGAATTCACCAGTGAATCCATCTGGACCTGGACTTCTGTTTTGGGGGAGATTTTTGATTACAGTTCCAATTTCCTTAATATTAATGGGTCTATTCAGGTATTCCAAAGTCTTTGTTGTTCAGTCTTGGGAGATTGTAGGAATCAAGGAATTCATCCATTTCTTTTATGTTCTCTTGTTTCACGGCATATAGGCTTTCGAAGTAGTTTTTGACAATCTTTTGAATTTCACTGGTTTCTGTTGTGATGTCCCCCCTTTCATTCCTGATTCGGTTTATTAGGGTTCTGTCTCTCTCTTTCTTTGTGAGTCTTGCTAGTGGTTTGTCAATCTTGTTTATTTTCTCAAAGAACCAGCTCTTGGTTTCATTGATCTTTCAGATTGTTTTACAAGGTCGGCAAAGCCCTCCACGATATTGAAGATAAAGGTATCTTCCAAGATGACATGCAACTGGCCAACCAAATGGAAACAGAGATAAACAAATGGGACTACATTAAACTAAAAAGCTTCTGTACCGCAAAAGATATATCGACCAAAATACAAAGACAATCTACAGAATCACCCAATACCCATCAGATAAGGGGTTGATATCAAAGTTCAACACTGGTTGAACTTTACAAGAAGAAAACATCCAACCCCATCAGAAAATGTGGCAAAGATATGAACAGAAACTTTCCCAAGGAAGAGATACGAATGGCCAAAAGGCACATGAAAAAGTGCAATACATCACTAATTATCAGGGAGATGCAGATCAAAACAACCATGAGATACCACCTCACACCACAGAGACTGGCACACATCCAAAAGAACAAAAGCAACTGCTGTTGGAGAGGATGTGGGGAGAAAGGGACCCATCTACACTGCTGGTGGGAATGCCGACTGGTCCAGCCCTTCTGGAAAACAATATGGACACTTCTCAAAAAATTAGAAACTGAGCTCCCATTTGACCCAGCAATACCACTGCTGGGAATATATCCCAGAGAAGCAAAAACGTATAGTCAAAATGACATTTGCACTCATATGTTCATCGCAGCGCTATTAACAATAGCCAAAACCTGAAAGAAACCCGAGTGCCCTAGAACAGATGACTGGTTGAAGAAACTTTGGTATATCTATACAATGGAATACTATGCAGCTGTTAGTAAAGATGAGGTCATGAACTTTGCATATAAGTGGATCAACATGGAAAGTATCATGTTAAGTGAAATGAGTCAGAAAGAGAGATAGACATAGAAAGATTGCACTCATCTGTGGAATATAGAATAACAGAGTAGGAGACTCTCAATTAACTAACTAATTAACTACCCAAGAATAGTAGAAATAAGTACCAGGAGGTTGACTCCATGGCTTGGAAGCTGGCCTCACATTCTGGGAAGAGGGCAACTCAGATAGAGAAAGGAACACCAAGTAAAATGTAGTTGGAGGCCATGTGGGGGAAGGGTGATGCATGCTGAATATAGACTAGAGACTGAACACAATGGTCACTCAACACCTTTATTGCTAACAACACCTAATTAGAGAGAGAGAGAACAAAAGGGAATACACTGCCACAGTGGCAGGGTGGGGTGGGGGAGATGGTTGGGGGGATGGGAGGGATGCTGGGTTTATTTGTGGTGGAGAATGGGCACTGGTGAAGGGATGGGTTCTCGAACTTTATATGAGGGAAACATGAGCACAAAAATGTATAAATCTGTAACTGTACCCTCACTGTGACTCACTAGTAAATAAATTAAAAAAAAAGAATCTCCCCACACTCAAAATTCCTATTCTGGATGGCTTGACTGGTGAGTTTTATCAAATCATCATTAAGACTTACTAACATTGGGCTGGAGTAATAGCACAGCAGGTAGGGAGTTTGCCTTGCATGCTGTCGACTCAGGTTCAGTTCCCATCATCTCATATGGTCCCCTAAGCACTGCCAAAAATAATTCTGAATGCATGAGCCAGGAATAACCCCTGTGCAATGTCGGGTGTAACCCAAAAAGCAAAAAAAAAAAGACTTACTGACATTGATCCTTAAGCATTTTGAATACCAAAGAAACAGAACTCATTTCTAATAGGGTCTACAAAGCTAACATTACACTAATACCCAAAGTAGAAAGAGACATTTCTGAAAAACTTCAGATCAATCTCCTCAATGAACTTCAATGCCAAATACCTCAACAAAATCATAGCAAACCGAATCCCAATAGCATACCAAAACATTCATACATCAGAATCAAATGGGTTTGATTCCAGCAATAAAAGGATGGTTCAATATATGGAAATCAATTAACACAATACACCACAACAGTAAAAGGAAAGATAAAAAGTCATGTGATCTTATCAATCAATGCAGAGAAAGCTTTTGACAAGATCCAATATCTATTAATTATAAAACCCTCAACCAAATACGAGTGTAAGGAACCTGCCTCATGATAGTTAAAGCTATCTATAAGAAGCCCACAGCAAGTATTATTTTTAATGGTGAAAAACTGAAAAGATTCTGCTGAGATCAAGTACAAGACAAGGATATCCACTGTCTTCCTATCTTATTTATCCTTGTATAAAAAGTCCTAGCAACATCAATCAGGCAAGAAAAGGAAATAAAAGGGGTCCAAATTGAGAAAATAAGATGTAAAATTATCTCTATTTGCAAGTGATATGCTATTATACATAAAGTACCCAAAAGAGTCCACAAAAAACCTCCAGAAACAATGAAAAATATAGCAAAGTAGCCAGCTACAAAGTCAATACAAAAAAAGGAATGCATTCTTATATACAAGTAATGGTTTTATCTTTTCAAAGAGAAAATAAATTTGAATTTATTTATTTTTAATTGAATCACAAAGAGGTGCACAGTTACAAGTTGTTCGTTATTGGGTTTCAGTTCTATAATGTTCCAACACCATCTCTCAACAGTGTACCTTTACCAACATCAGTGTCCACAATTTCTCTCCTACTGCCCCCGAATGTTTGGCAGGCATGTTTATACTTTTATTTTCCTTCTCTCTCACTCCCTCTCTCTCTTATTTTGGACATTATGGTTTGCAACATAGATGCTGAAAGGTTATCACGTATATCTCTTGATGTACTTTCTTTTTTTTAAGATAATGACTTTATTTGATTTTAGTTTATTTTTTATTTATTAATTAGTGAATCACCATGAGGGTACAGTAACAGATTTACACATTTTCATACTTGTGGTTCCCTCATACAATGTTCGAGCACCCCTTACTCTACCAGTGTCCATTCTTCACAACCAGTGAACCCAGTATCCCTCCTACCTCCCAATTCCATCCACCCTCCCCCCCCCCTCCCTGCCTCTGTGGTAGGCATTCCCTTTTGTTCTCTCTCTCCTTTTGGGTGTTGTGGTCTGCAATAGAGGTATTGAGTGGCCATTGTGTTCAATCTATAGTCAACGTTAAGCACGCATCTCCCCTCCCAAGTGGGTCCTCCAACGAGAGCTTACCTGATGTTCCCTTCTCAATCTAAACTGCCTTTTCCCCCAGCATGTGAGGCCAGCTTCCAAGCCATGGAGCCAACCTCCTGGTGCCTATTTCTACTATTCTTGGATGCTAGTCTCCTACTCTGTTATTTTATATTCCACAGATGAGCGCAATCTATCTATGTCTGTCTCTCTCTTTCTGACTCATTTCACTTAGCATGATACTTTCCATGTTGATCCATTAATATGCTAAGTTCATGACTTCATCTTTACTAACAGCTGCATAGTATTCCATTGTATAGATGTACCAAAGTTTCTGTAACCAGTCGTCTGTTCTCGGGCCCTCGGGTTTTTTTTCCAGATTTTGGCTATTGTAAACAGTGCCACAATGAATATATAAATGCAAATGTCATTTAGACTATACCTTTTTTTCTCTGGGATATATTCCCAGAAGTGGAATTGCTGCATCAAATGGAAGCTTGATTTCGAATTTTTTGAGAAATGTCCATGTTGTTTTCCAAAAGGGCTGAACCAGTCAGCATTTCCACCAGCAGTGTAGAAGAGTCCCATTCCCCTCACATCCTCTCCAACAGCGGTTGCTTTTGTTCTTTTGGATGTGTGCCATTCTCTGTGGTGTGAGGTGGTAGCTCATAGTTGTTTTGATTTGCATCTCCCTGATGATTAGTGATACAGAGCATTTTTTCATGTGCCTTTTGGCCATTCATATCTGTTCCTTGGAAAAGTTTCTGTTCATTTCTTTGCCCAATTTTCTGATGGGGTTGGATGCTTTATTCTCGTAGAGTTCAACCAGTGCTTTATATACCCTTGATATCAACCCCTTATCTGATGGGTATTGGGTGAATATCCTTTCTCACTCTGTAGATTGTCTTTGTATTTTGGTCGATATATCTTTTGCGGTGGAGAAGCTCCTTAGTTTAATATAGTCCCATTTGTTTATATCTGTTTCCACTTGGTTGGTGAAAGCATGTCATCTTTGAAGATACCTGTTGTTTCAATATCATGGAGGGTTTTGCCAACCTTGTCTTTGATGTACCTTATGGATTGTGCTCTGATGTTGAGATCTTTAATCTTTTTTTATCTGATATTTGTGCATGGTGTGAGGTCGAGGTCTAAGCCCATTATTTTGCATGTGGTTGTCCAGTTATGACAGCACCATTTGTTAAAGAGACTTTCCTTGTTCCACTTCACATTTCTTGCTCCCTTATCAAAGATTAGATGATCGTACATTTTAGGTTGTGTGTAGGGATATTCCACCCTGTTTCACTGGTCTGCAGGTCTGGCTTTGTTCCAATACCATGGTGTTTTAATTGTTACCGCTTTGTATTAAAGTTTAAGGTTGGGGAGGGTGATGCCTCCGTTCATCTTTTTCCCAAGAATTGTTTTAGCTTTTTGGGGGCGTTTGTTGTTCCATATGAATTTCAGGATTGTTTGATCCATTTCTTTGAAGAATTTCCTGGGTATTTTTATAGGGATCACGTTGAATCTGTATAATGCTTTAGGGAGTATTGCCATTTTTACAATGTTGAACCTCCCTATACATGAGCAGAGGATATGTTCCCATTTCTTCATGTCATCTTTTATTTCATGGAGTAGTGTTTTATAGTTTTCTTTGTAGAGGTTTTTTACTTCTTTAGTTAAGCTGATTCCAAAGTATTTGATTTTCTGGGGCACGATTGTGAATGGGACTGCTTTTTTCATGTCCCTTTCCTCTGTCTCATTGTTTGCAAATAGGAAGGCCATGGATTTTTGGGTGGTGATTTTATAGCCTGCAACTTTACTGTACAAGTCTATTGTTTCTAAGAGTTTCTTAGTAGAGGTTTTAAGTTTCTCTAAATATAGTATCATACCGTCTTCAAATAGTGAGAGCTTTATTTCTTCTTTTCCTACCTGGATGCCCTTAATATCTTTTTATTGCTTAACAGCTATTGCAATTACTTCCAGTACTATATTGAACAGCAATTGTGAGAGTGGGCATCCTTGTCTTGTCCCTGATCTTAGAGGAAAGGCCCTTAGTTTTTCCCATTGAGTTTGTGATAGATGGCTTTGACTATCTTGAGGAAAGTTCCTCCAAAACCTATTTTGGTGAGAGTTTTCATCATGAACGGATGTTTGATTTTGTCAAATGCTTTCTCTGCATCTATTGATATGATCAAATTTTTTTATCTTTATTTTTGTTGATATGATGGATTATGTTGATTGATTTCTGAGTGTTAAACCATCCTTGCATTCCCGGGATGAATCCCATTTGGTCAGGGTGTATGATCTTTTTAATGACTTGTTGGATTCTATTTGCTAATATTTTGTTGAGGAACTTTGCATAGGTATTCATCAGGGATATTGGTCTATAGTTTTCTATTTTTGTTGTGTTTTTGTTTACTTTTGGTATTAGGGAGATATGTGCCTCATAGAAACTGTTGGGAGGGTTCCTATTTTTTCAATTTTCTAGAAAAGCTTGAGGAGAACTGGCAATAGGTCCTCTTTAAATGTTTGGAAGACTTTGCCTGTAAATCCATCTGGACTGTGCTCTTGTTTTGGGGGAGACTTTTGATTACAGTTTTGATTTCCATAATCTTAATGGGTCTATTCAGGTATTCCAGGTCTTCTTAGTTCAGTCCTGGGAGATTGTACGAATCAAGGAATTCATCTATTTCTTTTAGGTTGTCTTGTTCGTGGCATATAGACTTTCAAAGTAGTCTCAGATGATCATTTGAATCTCCTTGGCTTCTGTCGTTATGTCCCCCTATTAATTTCTGATTCGATTTATTAGGGTTCTCTCCCTCTCTTTCTTCGTGACTCTTGCTAGCGGTTTATTAATCTTGTTTATTTTCTCAAAGAACCATCTCTTGGTTTCATTGACCTTTTGGACTGTTTTCTGGGTTTCCATGTTGTTGATTTCTGCTCTAATATTTATTATTTCTTTCCTTCAGTAAGATTTGGGTTCCTGTTTCTGGTCCTTTTCTAAGATCTTGAGCTATGTAGGCCCTTTCTTCCTTTCTACGGAATGCTTGCAGAGCTATAAATTTTCCCCTTAACACGGCTTTAGCTGCGTCCCATAGGTTTTGGTAGCTAGTGTCTTCATTCTCGTTTATTTTGAGGTATCTCTTGATTTCTTCCTTGATTTCCTTCCTAACCCACTCATTGTTCAACACCAAGCTGTTTAGTTTACAGGTATTTGCTTTGGTTCTTTGAGTCTGTGTGTGATTAGTTTCTATTTTCAGGGCATCGTGATCTGAAAAGATGGTTGATACAATTTCTATTTTTCCGATTCTATTGAGGTATGTTTTGTGGCCCAGTACATGATCTATATTGGAAAATGTTTCATGTGCACTGGAAAAGAATGCATATTCTTTCTTTTTGGGGTGTAAAGCCCTGTATAGGTCTATTAGGCCTTTTTCTTCCATTTCTTCTTTCAGAGTCAGTGTTTCCTTGCTGAGTTTTGTTCTTGTTCATCTATCCAGAGATGATAAGGCGGTGTTGAAGTCTCCATCTATTATTGTGCTGCTAGTGATGTCCTCTTTAAAGTCTGTTAGAAGTTGTTTTAAGTAGTTATCCGGTCGTTCATTAGGTGCGTATATGTTTAAGATTGTGATTTCTTCCTGTTGTACATATCCCTTGATAAATAGAAAATGACCTTCTCTGTCCCTTCAAATCATTTCAACTTGAAATCTATGTTGTCGGATATTAGTATGGCCACCCCAGCTTTTTTGAGGGAGTTGTTTGCCTGTAGGATTTTTTCCATCCTTTGAATTCGAGTCTCTGCTTGTTCTGATTGTTCAGGTGTGTTTCTTGCAGGCAGCAGAATGTTGGGTTTAGTTTCTCGATTCATTTTGCCACTCTGTGTCACTTAATTGTTGCATTTAGGCCATTGACATTGAGAGAGATAATTGTCATGGGGTTTTGTGACCTCTTCTTTTTGAGGTCACAAAAGTGTGGTTTTGAGTCTGTGAAGTTCCTGAGCTGTTGTTTATCCAAGAAATAGTGTATGGTTCCTTCGAGTTTGAGTGAGAGTTTAGCTGGATAAAGTATTATTGGTGATACATTCATTTCGTTGAGTTTTTTCACTATGTTCCACCATTGTCTTCAGGCTGGAAGGTTTCCTCTGATAGGTCTGCTGTAAATCTAAGGGGTGCTCCTTTGTATGTAATTTCCTTCTTTGACCTTACTGCTCGCAGTATTGTGTCTCTATCCACAGCATCCATCATTTCTGACTATGATGTGTCTTGGAGTCTTTTTATTCGGGCCTCTTTTTGCTTGTACTCTTCAGGCTCCTTGGATCTGTATGCCTGCCTTCTCCAGCTCTGGGAATTTCTTAGCAAAGATGTCTTTCACTGTGTTTTTTTTTAAAATTTATTTATTTTTAATTAGTGAATCTCCGTGAGGGTACAGTTACAGATTTATACATTTTTGTGCTCATGTTTCCTCCTACAAAGTTCGAGAGCCCATCCCTTCACCAGTGCCCATTTTCCACCTCAGGTAAACCCAGCATCCCTCCTACCCTCCCCAATACCATCTCCCCCCACCCCACCCTGACACTGTGGCAGGGTATTCCCTTTTGTTCTCTCTCTCTAATTAGGTGTTCTGGTTCGCAATAGAAGTGTTGAGTGGCCACTGTGTTCAGACTCTAGTCTACATTCAGCCCGCATCACCCTTCCCCGCTTGGCCTCCGACCACATTATACTTGGTGATCCTTTCTCTCAGTTGCCCTCTCCCCAGTATGTGAGGCCAGCCTCCAAATGATGGAGTCAACCTCCTGGTACTTATTTCTACTATTCTTCTATTCTTGGGTGTTAGTCTCCTACTTTGTTATTCCATATTCCACAGATGAGTGAAATCTTTCTATGTCTGTCTCTCTCTTTCTGACTCATTTCACTTAGCATGATACTTTCCATGTTGATCCACTTATATGCAAAATTCATGACCTCCTTTTTCCTAACAGCTGCATAGTATTCCATTGTATAGATGTACCAAAGTTTCTTCAACCAGTCATCTGTTCTAGGGCACTCGAATTTTTTCCAGATTTTGGATATTGTAAACAGTGCTGTGATGAACATATAAGTGCAGATGTCATTTCGACTATACATTTTTGCAAATCTGAGATATACTCCCAGCAGTGGTATTGCTGTGTCAAATGGTAGCTCAATATGTAATTTTTTGAGAATCGTCTATATTGTTTTCCAGAAGGGCTGAACCAGTTGGCATTCCCACCAGCAGTGAAGAAGGGTCCCTTTCTCCCCACATCCTCTTCAACAGCGATTGCTTTTGTTCTTTTGGATATGTGTTAGTCTCTGTGATATGAGGTGGTATCTCATGGTTGTTTTGATCTGCATCTCCCTGATGATTAGTGATGTAGAGCACTTTTTCATGTGCCTTTTGACCATTCGTATCTCTTCCTTGGGAAATTTTCTGTTCATTTCTTTACCCCATTTTCTGATGGGGTTGGATGTTTTCTTCTAGTAGAGTTCAACCAGTGCTTTATATACACTTGATATCAACCCCTTATCTGATGAGTATTGTGTAAATATCCTTTCCCATTCTGTAGATAGTCTTTGTATTCTGGTCACTATCTTTTGCAGTGCAGAAGCTTTTTAGTTTAATGTAGTCCCATTTGTTGATCTCTGTTTCTACTAGATTGCTTAGTTCCGTGTCATCTTTGAAGATACCTTTATCTTCAACATGGTGGAGGGTTGTGCCGACCTTGTCTTCAATGTACCTTATGGTTTGTGGTCTGATGTTGCGGTCATTAATCCATTTTGATCTGACTTTTGTGCATGGTGTCAGGTCGAGGTCTAAGCCCATTCTCTTGCATGTGGTTGTCCAGTTGTGCCAGCACCATTTGTTAAAGAGGCTTTCCTTGCTCCATTTCACATCTCTTGCTCCCTTATCAAACATTAGATGTTCATACATTATGTGTTGTGTGTACGGATATTCTACTCTGTTCCATTGGTCTAAGGCTCTGCCTTTGTTCCAGTACCATGCTGTTTTAATTGTTACTGCTTTGTAATAAATTTTGAGGTTGGGGAGGGTGATGCCTCCCATCGCCTTTTTCCCAAGAATTGTTTTTGCTATCCGTGGACGTTTGTTGTTCCATATGAATGTTAGGATTGCTTGATCCATTTCTTTGAAGAATTTCCTGGGTATTTTTATAGGGATCGCGTTGAATCTGTATAATGCTTTGGGGAGTATTGCCATTTTGACAACATTGATTCTTCCTATCCACGAGCAGGCTATATGTTTCCATTTCCTCATGTCCTCTTTTATTTCATGGAGTAGCGTTTTATACTTTTCTTTGTAGAGGTCTTTTACTTCCTTGGTTAAGCTGATTCCGAGGTACTTGATATTCTGGGGCACGATTGTGAATGGGATTGCTTTTTTCATGTCCCTTTCCTCTGCCTCATTGTTTGTGTATAGTAAGGCCATGGGATTTTTGGGTATTGATTTTGTAGCCTACAACTTTACTGTATAAGTCTACTGTTTCTAAGAGTTTTTTAGTAGAGGCTTTAGGCTTCTCTAGATATAGTGTCCTATCGTCTGCAAATAGTGAGAGTTTGATTTCTTCCTTTCCTCTCTGCATGCCCTTAATCTCTTTTTCTTGTCTATCGCAATATAGCTATCGCAAATATTTCCTGTACTATATTGAAGAGAAGTGGTGAGAGTGGGCATCCTTGTCTTGTGCCTGATCTTAGAGGAAAGGCCCTTAGTTTTTCCCCATTGAGGATAATACTTGCCGTAGGCTTGTATTAGATGGCTTGGACTACTTGAGGAAAGTTCCTCCAAACCCCATTTTGGTGAGGGTTTTGATCATGAAAGGATGTTGGATCTTGTCAAATGCTTTCTCTGCATCTATTGATATGATCATATGGTTTTTATCTTTACTTTTGTTGATATGATAATTATGTTCTTTGATTTCCAAATGTTAAACCATCCTTGCATCCCCGGGATGAATCCCACTTGGTCATGATGTATGACCTTTTTGATGAGTTGTTGGATCCTATTTGCTAATTTTTTGTTGAAGATCTTCGCATCGGTGTTCATCAGGGATATTGGTCTATAGTTTTATTTCTTAGTGGTGTCTTTGTTTGCTTTTGGTATTAGGGAGATGTATGCTTCATAGAAACTGTTTGGGAGAGTTCCTATTTTTTCAATTTCCTGGGAAAGTTTGAGGAGAACTGGCAACAGGTCTTCTTTGAATGTTTGGAAGAATTCACCAGTGAAACCATCTGGGCCTGGGCTTTTGTTTTTGGGGAGATTTTTTATTACAGTTTCAATTTCCTTGACATTGATGGGTCTATTCAGGTGTTCCAAGTCTTCTTTGTTCAGTCTCGGGAGATTGTAGGAATCAAGGAGTTCATCCATTTCTTTTAGGTTCTCCTGTTTTGTGGCGTACAGAACTTCAATATAGTCTCTAATGATCTTTTGAATCTCCCTTGTTTCTTTTATGATGTCCTTTTTTTCATTTCTGATTTGATTTACTAGGCTTCTCTCTCTTTTTTTCTTTTTGAGTCTTGCTAGCGGTTTATTAATCTTATTTATTTTTTCGAAGGACCAGCTCTTTATTTCATTGATCTTTTGGATTTTTTTTTGGTTTTGATGTCATTAATTTCTGCCCTAATTTTTATTATTTCTTTCCTTCGGTCTGGTTTGGGTTCCTTTTTCTGGTCCTTTTCTTAAGTCTTGAGTCGTGAAGTCAAGCTATCTATGTGGGCCCTTCCTTCCTGCGGAATGCTTGGAGAGCTATAAATTTTCCCCGTAACACGGCTTTAGCTCAGTCCCATAGGTTTTGGTAGCTCGTGTCTTCATTCTCATTTGTTTCTAAGTATCTTTTGATTTCTTCCTTGATTTCCTTCCTGACCCACTCATTGTTCAACATGGAATTGTTTAATTTCCAGGTGTTTGATTTGGTTCTTCGTGTTGGTAAGTGGTTAGCTTCTATCTTCAGCGCATCGTGGTATGAAAAGATGGTTGATACAATTTCTATTTTTATGATTCTATTGAGGTATGTTCTGGGGCCCAGTACATGGTCTATTTTAGAAAATGTTCCTTGTGCGCTGTAAAAGAATGTGTATTCTTTCTTTTGGGGGTGTAATGCCCTGTATAGGTCTATTAGCCCTCTCTCTTCAATTTCTTCTTTCAGAGTCAGTGTTTTCTTGAGTTTTGTTCTTGTCGATCTATCTAGAGGTGATAAGGCGGTATTGAAGTCTCTGACTAATTGTGCTGTTAGTGATGTCCTCTTTGAAGTCTGTTAGGAGTTGTTTTAAATATTTTGCCAGTCTTCATTAGGAATGTATACGTTTAAGAGTGTGATTTCCTCCTGTTGTACATATCCCTTGATAATTAGAAAATGACCTTCACTGTCCCTTTTAATCTTTTTCAACCTAAAATCTATGTTGTCGGATACCAGGATGGCCACTCCAGCTTTTCTAAGGGAGTTGTTTGCTTGCAGGATTGTTTTCCACCCTTTGACTTTGAGTCTGTGTTTACTCTGTTCAGGTGTGTTTCTTGCAAGCAGCAGAATGTTGGGTTTAATTTCCGGATCCATTTTTCCACTCTGTGTCTCTTGGTAAGTGCATTTAGGCCGTTGACATTGAGAGAGATTATTGTGATGGGATTTGTGTCATCTTTCTGTGGGATTTGTTGTTCTTATGTGGCTCCTACTTGTCTTACAGTAGCCACTTTAGACATTCTTTTGAGTTTGGTTTTGAGTCTGAGGTTCCTGAGCTGTTTTTTGTCTAAGAAATAGTGTATGGTTCCTTCGAGTTTGAGTGAGAGTTTAGCCGGATAAAGTATTCTTGGTGAGGCATTCATTTCGTTGAGTTTTTTCACTATGTCCCACCATTGTCTTTGGGCTCTGAGGGTTTCCTCTTTTTGCCTGTACTCCTTGTATCTGGATGCCTGCCTTCTCCAGCTCTGGTAATTTCTTAGCAATGATGTCTTTGACTGTGTTTTTTTCATTGGGGTTACTTCCCTGTGGTTCTGGTACTCCAATGATTCTTATATTGTTCCTCTTGAAGTCATCCCCCAGGGCTCTGATTCACTCTATAGCCATTTTGAGTTCTTTCGCCATTATTTGTTGTTGTCTATAAGCTTTCTGCAGCTCATCTTCCAGGTCGCTGATTCTGTCTTCGGCTGTAGTCATTCTACTGTTGAGGGCATCTACTGAGATTTTTAATTCATGTACCGATTCCTTTATTTGTGTGACTTCTTTTCATAGGTTTGAAATTTCTGCTTTCATTTATTCCTGCATTTTCTTGGTAGGTCGCTCCAGTGCTTCATTCATCTCCTCCCTTAACTTATTGGATGTCTTTTCCATGATTGCTTGGAGTAGGTCGACTCTCCTCCAGATTTCCTCTCTGAATTGTTTATCTGAGAGGTTGTAGATGTGAATAGCCCCTGTTGAGGTTTCTGGAATCTTTTCTTCTCCCTCTCTTCGTGGAGGGGATTTTCGCTGCTTCTTCATATTGTTTCGGAAGTATAGAGTTGGAACTTTGTAGTTATTTATTCCTGTTCCCTCTTGTTGTGCGAAGGAGGGGTTGTACTAAACTTCCCTTATTGACTGACAGCTTTTATAGTGTTAAACTAAGCTAATGGATATTTTGCATAAGTGGCTGATATGGCTAGAGTGATTTTCAAAGAAATAGACAATACGTATTGTGCTGAGGTAAAAAATAATAACTGCGGTCATGGGCGCTGCTCCGACGGGAGGCCATGCTCACTTTGAGACCAGACCACGCCCACTGAGATACAGGCCACGCCCCCAGTATCTTCCTGAATACGCAGGGCAGGGCGGCTGCCGGACCTCGGGGACCCCAGGCGGCTGCTCACTGTTTTTTTCATTGGGGTTACTACCCTGTGCTTCTTGTACTCCAATAATTCTTACGTTGTTCCTCTTGAGGTCATCCCCTAGGACTCTGTTTCTGATTCTGATTCTTTCTAGGGCCATTTTGAGGTATTTTGCCATTATTTGTTGTTGCCTGCAAGCTTTGTGCAACTCATCTTTGAACTCGCTGATTCTGTCTTCGGCTGTAGTCATTCTACTGTTGAGGGCTCCTACTGAGATTTTTAATTCATGTACCGATTCCTTTATTTGTGTGACTTCCATTCATAGCTTTGAAATTTCTGCTCTCATTTCTTCCTGTATTTTCTTCGTGGACCACTCCAATGCTTCATTTATATCCCCCCTTAGTTTATTGGATGTCTGTTCTATGGTTGCTTGGAATACATCTACTCTCCTCAAGATTTCCTCTCTGAATTCTTTTTCTAAATGGTTGTATATTTGGGTAGCCCCTGTTGAGGCTTCTGGAATCTTTTCTTCATCCTCTTTTCATGAACGGGATTTTCGCTGTTTCTTCATATTGGTATGGAAGTATAGAGTTAAAACATTCTAGTTGTCTATCCCTATTCCCTCTTGCTGCGGGAGCAGGGGTTCTGTTTTCACTAAATTCATAATGGTAGCCTTGTTCCTATTCTAGAATTCTTCCTTACACTCAGGTGTTCATTTTGATTTATGTGGAGCCTCTTGTGAAGGTTTAAGGCTATGCTCTCCTTGCAAAGTTTCTATTTTTCACGGATAGTTTTTGTGAAGTTAGAATAGGCTGATGTACTACTGACATAGAGTGATTTAGATGGCCAGGGTATTTTTCAAAGGAACAGGTCATACACCTTATGCTAAAAAAATAATAACTGCCTGTTCTCCAGCAGGAAGCCACGCCTCTTTTGAGACCACGCCCCCTGAGATACAGGCCATGCCCACAGTAACCACTTGGGACACTGGCAGTGCTCAGTGCAGGACGGGGTGACTCAGTTGTGGAGCAAGCAGAGAGGCCTGGAGATGGGGACAGGGTCTACAGGGTTGTGGGAGTGTCGGGAGGGGGCGGGGCATGCCTGAGAGCCGTCCAAAGCCCAGTACGAGGAGTTCACAGTGGGCTGATTACCTGCAGGACAGGGGCGACGCAGTTGGGGAGCGAGCAGAGAGGCGTGGCGATGGGGTGGTAGTTGATCTCCTTACAATACTTAGTTTATGTCCAAGGTGATAATTCCCAGTTATGATTGTCATCTATCTCTATCCTAATTGTCCTTCGCCGCACATACTCACGTGGCAAGCTTCTAACCATTGACCAGTCCTCCTGGCCCCTGTTTTCCTTTGCTTGGATATTCATCTTATACTACTTTATTTTATGTTAATGCAATCATATATACAAATGTACACAAGTAATGAATTACAGGAGAAGCATCAAAAAATATTTTCCATTCAAATTAGTGTCCAAGTAGTTTTACTACCTAGGAATCAACTTAACAAAAGAAGTGGGAGGTCTACCATATGAAAATTTAAAAAAATATTAAGAAATAATATTTCTTAATTATTATTAAGAAGTAATAATTTCTTAATAATTAAGAAAACCTTAGGAAATGGGAAAACATTCCTTACACTTGGATTGGAAGAATCAATATTGTCAAAATGACTATCCTACCCAAACTACCAGGTAGATTTAATGCAATCCCTATAGAAATTTAAACTATATCCTTCAGGGACCTACAACGGTTCATAATAAAACTTTCATAAAATAATAAAAGACCACAGATATCCAAAATTACACTGAAAATAAGAAACTGGGGGTATCTCATTGTGTAATTTGAAACTATACTATAAAGCTATAGAGATCAAAACAGCACGGTATTGCAAGGATAGACTCTCTGACGAGTGGATCAGAACAAAATATCCAAGGACAAACCCCTATTATATTGCCAGGTAATATTTAACATAGGAAATTAGAGCATTAAATGGAACATGAAAATGTATAAACACAGCCTCTTCAACAAATGGTGCTGGCAAACTGGATAAACACATGTAAAATATTAAAGTTGGGTCTTTATCTCACACATTACACAAAAGTGAATTCAAAGTGGTCAATACCTGGAGATCAGACAAGAATCTATAAAATGCAATGAGAAAAAAATAGAATGTTCCAACATCTGGACCTCAAAGCTATCATGAATAAAGTGATGCCACTGGCAAAGGAAATGGAATAAAAAATAAACAAATGGGGCCACATAAAATAAAAGAATTTCTGCATGGCAAAGAAACCCAGGCTAAAACTAAAGGACAGATAATTGAACTGGAGAAAATATTTGCAGTCAACACATCAGATAAAGAATTGATATCCAGGATATATAAAGTATTCATAAAGATCAGCAGCAAAAATCCAAACTCTCCACCATAATTTGGGATATCAAATGAACAGGGAATTCATTTCCCAGAGGAAGACCAATGGTGGGCTAACAAGTACATGTAAAAATGTTCATCATCACTTATTGTCATGGAAATTCCAATCAAGACAATAATGAGATACCATTTCACACCAGTGAGAATAGCACATATCAAAATAATGGGAGCAATATTTGTTGGCTGGAATGTGATGAAAAAGAACTCTCATCCACTGCTGGTGGGAATGTTGTCTGCTTCAAACCCCATGGAAAACAGCATGGAGATTCTCAATTAACTTAAAATTGAGCAGCCATATGACCCAGCAATCCCATATGTTGGGCACTTAACCCCAGAATAGAAAAACATTCATTCAAAAGGATGTATGCACATGTACATGTGCTGTACATGTACATGTAATGATGTATGCACATCATCACATTCAGTACATTGATTAATATTTGGAGTCATCTCAGATGTTCAACACAGACCAGTGGCTCATGAAGACATGTATACATATAGAATGCAGCAGTAAGAAATGATGAAATCATGCAATTTTCTACAAGATGGATGGATCTAATTGATATCATGTTACGAGAAGTAAGCCTAGAGAAGAACAAATACAAGGTGTTATCATTTATGAGTGGTATTTAGAGTAACTGGACAAGGAAATGCAATGATTTAAAGTGGGGCTACCTAGATCACCCTTGGTTCTAAATATAGGGAAGAGAAGGAAATGCAATGGCTGGAAGGTGGGTGAATAAAAGACTAATGATGAGCAACAGGTGTTAGTGTCAATGTACATATGTGGTGTTAAAAAATGACAGAGCTACAAACCACAGAATCAACAACACTGAAATGAGACCAAAACTTAAACACACTTAAAAAGGTACCTATTGAGAAGGAAGGTTGGTGGTTGTGGTTTTTGGGGGAGAGAACAGAGTATCAGGGAACAATTGTGAAGGGAAGATGAGATTGTTGGCAGCATCAGTGATGGAACATTGTATGTCTAAAACTATGCATAACATCGTAAATCATGGTGTGTTCACAAATCACAATGAAGGGGAAGGGGAACTGGAAGTACACAAATATATTATTTAGTGTAGTCTAAACCTCAAAAAGATCAAGTGAGTCAGACTAAGTTCACAGAACTAGAAAATAAGAGATTTGGGACACACTATAGCCATGCCACTGGAACCTGCACCAGGCTGTTTCATTTGGGGCAAACAGGAGTGAGGCAGATGAGCTCTCCAATCCCAGGAGCCAGCTCCAGTAGCTGAAAACCTCCAGAACTCAACTGTTGCCATGCTTATGGCTTAAAGTAGAAGGCAACCAACCTTAGGGGGAAATATATTTGAGTACAGATAGATAGATAGATAGATAGATAGATAGATAGATAGATAGATAGATAGATAGATAGATAAAGATATAAGTAACCTCTAACAACATGTTAGTAAGCTCTTATATAAGGGTTTAATAGTCTTTGTGTGAAATACAACAATTTTTACACACTTTCCTCTAAGAAAACTTTTTTGGATCGTTTTCAGCACTTTATTCATAACAAACAATACAAAATAAATTATTTCGGTTCTACTCTGGGGCAGGGTTTGGGGTTCAGGATGGAACCATCCAAAATATGGTGGTGGGAAGGTGCAATGATGGTGGGATTGGTGTTTGAATATTAAATGTAATCAATTATTCTCAACTGCTTTATAAAAATGTAATAAAATTAAATTTTTAATAAAGACTGAGTCTCTGGATGACTGCATATTGATGAGTATCTCATCTCTATCTCTGTCAATAACTGTTCTGAAGCTAGAAGTTAATTTGATGATATGAACCATTGAGACTGCTGAGTCAATATGTTCAGAAAGCAGTGACTTAACATCTTAAGACACAGGATCTCATTCATATATTAGCATTTGGTATTGATTTGGAAATCTATGTACCCCTAAATAAAGGTGAAAATTGTCAGTTAAAAATAATAAAAAAATAATAGTTTCAAAGTTAAAGGAAAAAAATAAGAGATTCCATTCAAATTAGAGCTTCCGCAAACCCGATCACATCTCTTAATCATCGTTTAAGGCTTATTTAATCAAGACATGGGAGTTTTAAGCTTCCCATCTGGTGCTGACACCCCAGTTTCACATCTCCTGAGAGCTCTACTCATTACTTTTCTCATTGCTCATATAATAACTACTGTGACTTGCATGAAATGGACAGGGTAGGAAAAGAGCAATACCTAGCCTAAGTTCTCAGAGACTTTTAGGAAACTCACTTCAAAGATACACCCTTAGCACAAGAGAACAGAAAATGCAATAGAGACTATGCGTATGTGTTGAAGCCCACAAAGCTCAGTGAGTGAAAATAATGACATAGAAGGCATTACCAACACCAAATGTCTTTACTAAAACCCAGAGAATGACTTCAGTAATAATATGCTGACTATGTTTAATTAATTTAAAGAAATAATGGTTTAGATAGCAAAGTACAAGAAATTATGAAAGCGAGAATGGGTAAATTACAATCAGAAGTGGGGCACAGGAGACAGCATGGTTTGTCAGACATTTTCATTGCATGTGCCTGGCCCAGGTTTAATCCCTGACACTCCATATGGCCACTGAGCCCCACCAGGAGTTCACTCCGAATGCAGTTCCAGGAGTAAGCCCTGAGCACTGCTAGGTGTGTACCCCCACCAAATAAAATTTAAAAAATTGAAAAGTTTAGTAGGTAATATAAAAAGAATCCGTAAGTCTCAGCAGCAGAACAGCAGCTGAGAAAAAAACTGAGGAGTTTTAAGATGAGATTTAGGAAAACTCTAGAAATCAACAGAAGATGAGGAAAAAGGTTAGAGAGAGGAACAATATACCAGAGAACTATGGAATAAGTTCAAGAGGAATAATATAAAAATCATTGGCATCACTGAGAAACGGAGCCAAATTTGATGAAGAACCCCTCGTCAAAGAAATCATAGATAAAAATTTCCCAGAGTTGAGAAGTTCAGGCACCCAGATTAAAGGGGCCGGAAGGGTTCCAGGCAAAATAGAACCAAATAGAACAACTGCAAGACACGTGATCATTAGAATGTCAAAAATCAAAACCAGATATAATATTGAATGCAGCAAGATCAAAAAATGAACTTACATATAAAGAAAGCCCACATTATTCACAGCAGACCTATTAAATGAGATTGTACATGCCAGAAGACATTGGTGAGATATAGTAAAAAATAAACTCAATTAAATAAACACTTCACCAAGAATACCCTATCCTCTGTATCGCTCTTCTCTTCCTTTGGAAGAGTGAGAAGGAGAGGATGCAGCCTGAGTGGTTTCTTAAAAAATACTCTATCCAGCAAGATTATCATTCATATGTGGAGGAAGCATATTCAGCTTCATGGACAAGCAATAGTTTAGGGAGGTCAGCTTTAAAACCAGTGTTCAAAGAAGCCTTAAAGAGTATCTATAAAAGACAAAAACTTCTCAGCAATTTGCACTGAATATGGCATTCACTCATGGTGATTACTGTTTTCTTCCACTAGACCAAGAAGAACTATTTATTTCCAGCTTGCTAAGGGATTTTTTACTTTTTCAATAGTGAATTAAGGTTTCGGTGATATTAAATGTTCTATCTCTATTGAGGTGATTTTTTAATCTATAGAGATTTTTATTACAATCTTTTACTCATTGATGTAGGTATTTAAGCATTATCTACAATAAAATATATATATATGTATATATATATATATATATATGCTTTTTGGGTCACACCTGGCGATGCACAGGGGTTACTCCTGGCTCTGCACTCAGGAATTACCCCTGGCCATGCTCAGGGGACCATATGGGATGCTGGGATTTGAACCCGGGTCGGCCGCGTGCAAGGCAAACGCCCTACCCGCTGTGCTATCTCTCCAGCCCCTAAGATATATTTTCTAACTTAAAACTTTTTTAGGATCAAACACAGCTTTATACTTTTATAAACATATTCAGACTTTTTCTAAAAATTTTCTTAATTCTCCTCTGTTGATTCTTACTAAATTGTGTAGGATTTATCTAGGATACATAAATTTAAAAAGTATATTGGCATGGAGTTATACTATTAATTAAAATATTTATATGCATGTTAAAAAGCAAAATATTACCTTATTATTGATTTTCAATTTTGTGGATTTCAGTTTAGCTTTATTTATTTATATGTGTGTGTCATCAACACCACAATATTGCTTTTTTGCTTTTTGGGGTCACCCAGCAATGCTCAGAGGTTACTCCTGGATCTGCACTCAGGAATTACTCCTGGTGGTGCTTGGGGGATCATATGGGACACCAGGAATTGAACACAGATCGTCTCATGCAAGGCAAACGCCCTACCCGTTGTACTATCACTCCAGCCCCCACAATGAATTTTTTAAATTCTCAGATGTGAGATATAAAGAACCATAGTAAGGAATAAACAAATAATCAAATTTATAAGAACTGAAGGTTCCATGTCATCCAGTGGAGTATGGCTGGGACAGGCCCTTGGAATACCATTGGAGAAAGCAGTCACTATGGTGGTGGATGTGATTGTGTAATGATGTACGCATGAAAAGTATTTAAATCCCTGTATCTCACTACAAATGGTAAAATTTAAAAAAATTAAAGAATGTTAATTGGGCACACATTGGGCATACTGAAAACATGTAGAAAAACTTGCAATCTTAAGGACAAAGAAGAAGGCAAAGATATCTGGATGTATCTTTGCTTTCAAGGAGAAGTAAATATCTGGAATTACAGATAGGAATCAAGTTCATTATGTCTGGCTGAAGGTTATTTTTTATTCAAGGCCACTTAGTCCTGGCTTCTATCAACACTGAATTAAACACCACTTTGCAATCGACACCTTCTTTATGAGGACATTTAGTTCTGAGGACCACTTTCTGTCCCTTTCCACCACTGAGGCCCTGCCCAAACTGAAGAAGGATATAAGAAAACTGAAAATAACTCATATTCGACATGTAATCCAAGGGGAATATGCTATTTACATATGAAAATGTAAACAGGATCAGTGGCAAAATATAGTGGCAAGAATATGCTATTTAAACTAAAGAATATGCTATGAAAATATAAACTGTCTCAATGATAAAAGATCATAGGTAAAAGATAAGGACAGTCTATACATAATTTGAAATCATGTTCTTCAGGAGGTATCTTGGATCTCATAGGAAGCTATAGGGGTAAACCTTGTTCTTCTCTTATTATTTATGTTGTTTAGGGCTTAGAGGAGTCTGCAAGTGAAAGAATGTTAAGCACATCAAAGGGAATATTTTATTTAGAGAATTCTTTTTTGATCATTCCAGGTATGAGGAACTTTAGGACTTCTTTATAGGTCAGAATTTAGGGTTTCCACAAAACATGAAATTCACATCAATTGTTTGAGTAATGTGGAGGGGAGGCACCATGGCGAGGGGTTAGGAGACAGTACCTGAAAGGATTTAATGTACAATTCATTTGATTTTGACAGAATAGCAGAACATGAAGCCAGAGTCAAAAAGTCTAAATCTCAAAACAGAGCATGATGCAGGATTTTGTCAAAAAAAAGATTTCTTGTTGCATTAAACAATGGCTCCCACTCACAAATAGCAATGATCAGATACAGAGAAGAAAAGAAACAGAGTATTTCCCTGCCAGGATTACTTTGTCTGAAGTATTACCAACTCCCCTGACTATTTGGCTTCTGAACCAGCTACCCAACCACTCAAGAACCACTTAAGTTAAGATTTGAAAGGAAGATGTTGTGGTCCAATGTAATATTTGGAAATAGTTCAAACAGAATGAAAATATGAAAAGAAATATTTCACTATAGAAGAGTTTGGGGAAATGTTAGAATAGCTGCCTCTTGCTACTTTGAGCAATGTCCCACAAGAATGATAACTTCAGTAGATGACTCATTAGTTGTGAGCCAGAAAAAGGAAATACAACTCTTGAAAAAGAAACATTCACTGCTTGTAGTCTTCAATTTATGATATTGAGATTTTGGTAATATAACACTTTATGAGGCTGGAGGAAAAAAAATGTCTCCTAGCATTCATTCTAAAGTAGTTTTCTTAGTGTATAAGTCCTGGACTTAGTAAGAAATAAAGCCCCAAACCACTGATCTATTTTTGAACATCTATTTAGTGTTCTTTGCCAGAAAGTATGTCTAAGCTTTGTGGAAATGGTCAGGTTTCCCAGGACGAGCACAGAAGTTTTTTGTTCAAACTTCAAGTTCACCATCATTAACTTGAGAAGAGAGTTGGGCAGAGCACACACAAACCAGTGGGTAAAAGAACTGACTTTAAAACTGTATTGGTACCAGATATTTGGCAGTAGCTACTTGTACATGTAACTGATGAGAAGCAAATAGATAGAATACCTACTAAAACCATGAGGGAATCACATCCAAGTCAAATGCTAACTTGGCTACAAAAGCTAGTAAATGTCCATCCAATTTCTTAGCAAACTCTCAGACACTTAAATCTGTTCCAGAAGGAGAAAAATGCTAAAATATCAGATAATTTCCAAGAAGTGACCTATCCAAAGTCAGCCTCAGTTTTAATCAAAGAGGATAGTGAACAAGGACAGAGGTCCAGTCTAGGGTATGAGACATGAAACAGATTTAAATCATCTTAAAACATATTATATGAATACTCAAATACTCAAATAACACAACTAGTTATTAAAAAACAAAGTAAAAGTAAAAAGTAAAAATATAGTAGAAAATAAAATTTAAATAATTCCAAAGGCAATGCAAGTAATTATAAAATTGTTTCCTGATACAAAATGATGACAATCATTTGAAGCTTTAGAAAGATATATAGATTCTATTTTATTCCAATATTTATGCATTATATGCTGTTCTAAAGGTTTTACATGAACTATCTCACTTTATTTCCATAATAAAAATATTATATCATATTATCATCAGGCCCAGTTAGAGATGAGATGGGTAATTTGGAAGAAGAGAAAGTATAAATCTTGTAACCACTGCTTTCTCTCAATCAAAACTTAGGACATGATAGAGATAAGTGTAAATCAAACAACAATGATAATTTCTTCATTTTTCATTAAAGAGAGTCATATTAAGATTTTATTCTTAATCCCACAAATCTGTCTATCATTTCCAATCATAACAAATGAAAGAGTTTCTTCTAAGTCATAGAGGTAAAGGTATTTCTACAAAGTAGATAATATCCCATAAAGCAAACACTTTCACTGTGAAGAAAAAATAAAAGAGTAGAGAATAGAGTTACAAACTAAATCAGAAATAAAATTAAAATAGCACTTCACGTGTATCACTTGTCATCCTGTTGCTCATCAATTTGCTCAAGTGAGTGCCAGCAACGTCTCCATTCATCCATGTCGCATACCAGTGTATCCCAATGGTGTCTGCTCGCTCCTGGAACATGAAGAGCATCAAACTGTTCAGGGTCTTGACAAAGAAGTCTGAGTATCTAGTAGGTCAGCGGCCAAGCATTCCCATGGAATTAAGTCAGTAACAGCTCTAGTCCAGTAGTCATCTCCAAATCGCATTACATGTTCGCCCCATCTGATTTTCTACACCTTGGCAAACGAGACAGCGTCCCCGATTCCCAATCATCAATGGAGTTTGGAACTCCAGATTCCTTCTCTCACTTGAATAAGACATGATATTCCAAGCATAGCCCTTTCAATTCCTCTTTGGGAGACCTGAATAGTGATCTTATCCTGTTTTCATAGGGTCCAGGTCTCTGAGGCATAAGTTAGTGCAGGAAGAACAGTGGATTCTGAAAGATGTGCTCAGAAACAGAGATTCTTTGTCCCCTTAACAACTTCCTCGATGCTCTTGAAGGAGATCCATGCTGCCCTCTTCCTCCTGTGCAGCTCAGATGCCAGGTCATTCATCATGTTGAGTTCTCAACCTAGGTACACATATCTGCTGCATTCGGAGATGTTCATTCCATTGAGAGCAAATGGACATAAGGAACTAGTTCTTTTTTCATGAACATTGTCTTCATGAGATTTAGTTTCAGTCTGACCTTTCCACACTCATGGTCAAAGTCAGCCAGCATTTGTGCTGCTTGGCTAATGTGTGCTGTTATTAGAACGTTGTCATCAGCAAAGTGGAGGTGTTGTAGTTGCCAACCATCTATCTTCACTCCCATTCCTTCCCATCCCAGTTGTTCCATGAGGTTCTCAAGGGTGACACTAAAGAGTTTTGGTGAAATGGTATCGCCCTGCTGAACCCCTCTCTTTACGTCAATGATCACTTCCTTGTAGAATGGTGAGATCCTGGTGCTGAATCCATAATACAGCTCAGGGAGGATCCTCATGTACTGACTTTGAATGCCCTGTTTTGCTGGGGCTTTGATGACCACTTCCATCTCAAAGACTGAAATAAAGGCCTTCTTTAAATCGATGAACCTTAGACAGAGCAGCATCTTGAACTCTCGTGAAACCTCAATGACCTTAGTCACTGTGTGAATATGGTTGATCATGCTGAATCCTTTTCAGAAGACTGCTCGCATGTTTGTCCTTCATCTGGTGTTCTGCCAATCCTATTCAGGATGACTCGAGTGAATAAATTGTAGAAGATGGACAACAGGCAGATTGGGCAAAAATTGCCGATGTTGTGGATGTCTCCCTTCTTGTACAACAGAATGGCCCTGCTGGTTTTCCATTGGGACAGAACCTTGCATATGGACAGGTAGCGTGTGAAGAGCTGAGCCAGTGTTTTGACGAGTATTGGTGGCAGATTCTTCAGATGTTCTGGTCTGACTTTGTCTGGACCGGGTCCTGTATGCTTCTTTACTGACAAAATGGCATGTCTAATTTTGGAAGGGAAAATGCTGGGAATGACATATCCATCCTGCGGAATTTGGTATGTGGGCAGGTGGACCTAGCTATTGAAGAGATTCGAGTAGAAATCATGGATAACTTTTTCTATTGATCTTCTGGAAGATGTGATAGATCCATCAGGACATTGGAGGGCAGTCATCTTGGTCTTATAGTTGGCGAAGGACAGGCAGGTGTTGCGAATACTTTTCCTAGTTTCTTCCACATCAGCCAACACTGCTGATCTTCTTTCTTTGAGGTCTTCCTTTATTGCCTCTCTGCACTGCTTTGCAAGCTCAGACGTTAGCTTGTGATTCCCTGAGGCTCTTGCCAAACCATGACAATGAATGAGCTCAAGAGTTTTTGCAGACAGACAATCTGTGGCTTTCTCTTTCTTGGTGTTCATTGCACAATCATGGACATGCTGAACCTGTCAATCGTATTACTTGTTGATGTTGTCAATGATGGCATCTTCCCATATTGCTGCAATAGTGCCAAAGAGCTCCCAGTTGGTGGTCATTCTAGGAGTTCACTTCATAAACTTTGCAGCCCTTTCTCCCTGCTTCATGAAGTAGAATTCTGCACAAAGGAGATGGTGGTCTGATCCCACTTGGAATGTTGGGACAACAGTGATATGGGTCAGGCAAAACTATCAATTGAATATGATGTAGTCAATTTAATTGTGGAACTGCCCACCGGGAGACTCCCATGTCCAACATTTAGTTTTGGCCTTCTGGAACTGCGAGTTAGCATGGATGGTCTTGGTTGACATGATGAACTCAGACAGTCTCTCACCCTGTTTCATTCTAGACTGTGGGTCCCGATGTGGAGTTCTTCAGGCAACCTTCTCGACCCTATCTTGGTGTTAAAATCCTGACAATGACCTTGTAGAAGGTGTGGTCTTCCTCATAGAGTTTCTCCAGTTCCATGTAGAACTTCTCAATTTCTTCTTCATTGTAGTTGGATGTTGGTGCGTAGATGACGAAGATAGAAACTGCCAGCAATGAGTCACATCTATTCAAATGTAAGCGTTCAAATCCAGGTTGTTAGACATTCAAACAAATCGATGCTCATGGCCAACTTTGTGTTGATGAGGACACGGACACCACTGACACCTCTACTGTCACGTGTTCCGAGGAACAATTCTTCTCCAGTGTTGAAATAGCGTGATGTGATCGATGCCTTCTCGTCTCAGTCATTCCAATGAAGTCAATCTTGATCTTCTGCTCTTGCACCATCAGGTCTTCGATGGATGCTTCTGATGCCAGCTTACATGTGTTAAAAGTGCAGACAGTCTTTTTGTCCTTCGTTTTGGCAGCCTAGTCCTGCCTTGAGATTTTAGCAGCATCTCCTTGCTTGTCCTTCTCATTGCTGCCGTTTTGGGGGCTCTTCCAGGGTCAGCGGAATGGGGCCTATTTTTGTTACTGTTTTTGGCTTATTGAATATGCCATTGGTAGCTTGCCAGGCTTTGTTGTGTGGGTGGCATGTTGTAACAATCTGCACACTGACAAACACACCACACACCTTGTGCATGTACATGCTACTCACATACAGAAAGTACTGGCCAGATCAACACAGGCAATGCCTGGAGTCCAGCCCTGCACCTGCCTGCACCTGTTGGTTCGCAGTTCGCTGGTTGGCACCATTGCTACCCCCTCACCCTGATGAGGCAGTGAGCCATCAAGCAGGTGGCAAAATTAAAATAATACTGATTAAATTAAATGTTCATATTTAATTCTTTCTTAAAACAAAATTCTAAAATTAGATGCAAATAATGAAATAATGAAAGTGAAAAAAAAGATTGCAAAATAAGCACCAGAAGTTAATCCAAATATATGTGTATTATAAGAAGCACTTTGAGTCAACAGCTAAATGAAGTAACTCAAGAGATGATAGTTCATTGCTACACTCTATCAAAACTGAGTCTAATGGATCAAGAAGTCATGCTTTTTTGTACAGTGGAATAATATGCAGCAATAAATATGAATAAAATCATTCAATGTGTGTGTGAAACTAGAGGGTATCTTGCTGAGTAAATTCTGCAAAAAAATAAAGGGAAAGACAGAATGATCTCTCTCACATGTGGAATATAAACATATATAGTAATAGAGCAACAAAAGGCGAAAGACAACATAACTGTATTGTTTGTCCCCAGAACTAAGTTGGGGGATGAAGATAAGAGAGGGACTATTTGGACATTGGTGTAGAGAAGCCAGCATTCTGGCAGTAAGTATGATGTTGGAGTAATATATGTAAACTATTAACAATACTAAAAATCAAAGCACCTCAATAAAGGTGAAACAAGAAAGGCAAAAGCATAATTCAAAAGATGCATGACACATTAAAAATATTTAATTTTTAAATATTTTTTAAAATAAAAACAAAACACTATAAAATAGCAACATGCAATTGAAGAAAAAATTGCAATAGTTATAGCAGGAAAAATGATTAAGTTGGAAATATATAAAATACTATCAACCATCTAAAATTTACAAATTATAAATGGAAAATTTATTAAAGAATAAAATACAAATACCTCACAATTATTTAAAGCATTTAAAACTATGATGTTCTTCAAACTATAGTAGTATTGTAGCAATTTTGGTTCATAATAATGAAAAAGTACATTCCTCACTGTACACAAAGATACAGGAACTCTGTAGCAAAATCATGTTTGGGGAAAATAACTTGACTGGAGTTTTTCTCCCTCATGTTGAGGGAGATGATTTGGGCCACACCTAAATGTGCTCCGGGCTTACTCCTGGCTCTATGTTCGAATCCCTCCTCATTGGAATCAGGGACCATATGCAGAGTCAGGGATCATACCTGGTTGGTTGCTAACAAAGAAAATACCTTCTCTGTTGTACTATCTCTCTAATTCTGGTTTTAAGTTTTAAAATGTATTTTAGCAATATGTATTATTCTTTAAAATGTTCAACCAGTATTTATCCAGAAATTTTGCTTCAGTTGGAATAAGGTCATAGGTTTAAAGACACTCAGAATAGTTGATAATACAGAAAAATTTGGAAGTAGCCACAATTTTTAAGATGTATTAGTATCAAAAAGTTTTAGTGTCTTTATAAAATATATTAAAATAGAAAAGTTGTACATGTATATATGCACATTAGCATATCATAAATAATTATTATACCATTATTGGTCAAGCCACTATTTATGTCTTGACTAAACCTATTAGGCCAAACATATGATATATAAAAATAGCATATCTTTGTATCATATCTTTATTGGCATTTTTTCCACTTTTTCCACTATATTGCAAACAATGGTTATTTCTGTGTTGTGGAACTTGGGTAGTTTGATTTTCTTTGTGATTTTATGTATATTTTCATATTTCTGTTTATTATTTTAATATGACTATATGTTGCCTTCATTATTACGTTAATAAGTTTCCAAAATTACGTTAAGATTCCACCTAACTCCTAAAGATCTTGTCTTTCTGTATGCCCTCAAACAAACTGATTAGTATTCTTTTAAAAAATTCTCTAGTATTTTTTTTTAAAATTAAAATACTGGATTTATTTCCATTATTTTGACCACCTCTACTACTATGACCTATCATATTCTTAGTTTGGTGATAGTAATCCAAAAAGTGGGGAATTTCTGAGGACTCCTATGACATTTCCAAATTTTCAATGATGTACATTCTGTAGGGTTTATTACCTCATCTCAAATCTGTCCTTATCCTTCATATAATAAATAGAATTTGGGTTGGCAGTAAACTATGTGATGTTGTCTCTTCTTATATAACCCCCTAGGTAATGCCTTCTCACTGACATGGACTCACAATACTGTCAAAGAGTATTTGGCATAGTCTCCAGTTGTGTTGGGGAAGTCAGTCAAACCACAGATCCAAAGAATTTGGACCTAAAAAACAAACAAGAGAGAAAACCATTAAGATTCTGTTATCTCATTTTTAAATTTTATCCAATCCAGAAACTGAGGGTCAAATACATGAAGCAATGCCTGGTTCCAAGAACCAGGCCCAGCCAATTGTGACCTAGAATCTGACTCCTGAATCCAGATCCCAGGTGCCCCCACACAGTCCTCATTGCCTTTAATCCCCAAACACACATGCAATAAGGGGTTATTCCTTTTTTTTCTGTTATTTTTAATAGTTTATTTTTAATTAGTGAGTCAACATGAGGGTACAGTTAGATTTATACATTTTTGTGCTTATGTTTCCCCCATACAAAGTTCGATAACCCATCCCTTCACCAGTGCCCATTCTCCACCACCAGTAAACACAACATCCCTCCCACCCTCCCCAGTCCCGTCTCCCCCCACCCCACACTGCCACTATGGCAGGATATTCCCTTTTGTTCTCTCTCTCTGATTAGGTGTTGTTGTTTGCAATAAAGGTGTTGAGTGCCCATTGTGTTCAGTCTCTAGTCTATATTCAGCCCGCATCACCCTTCCCCCACCTGACCTCTGGCCACATTTTACTTGGTGTTCCCTTCAAAAAGGGGTTATTCTGAGTGGAAATAGGTATTCCCTCTGACCCTCTAAGTTCTCAGTAAATGGACTTGCTAAGAAAAAAGTGTGCCCCATTTGTGGTGCAAATGCTTGCTGTTAGCTTAACTCACTATATGGTTACAACTGAGCCAAAAATAAATTTGTAGTTGGCTGTCCTGTTCTTTTACTTCACTTTGCAAATTTTATTCAATTTTGCAAAAAAAAGTCATAAAATATAACAGAAGCCTCCTTTAATTTAAGGCTTCTAGGGGAGAGCCCTGTGTTAGTTCAAGTTGTTTATTTAAATAAATGAATGAAACTTTAACAGAACAGCTAATAAACAAATCTTCCACTGGGTCAGACCAGGCAGTCTGGGACCTGAGCCTTTGGTCTGAAATTCGGCCAAAGGGGCGATGTGCCTCACAAAGATCTCCAGTGGTCTCCAGAGTTCCCCGAAGCCTCTGCTTAGAAGGTTTTCTGAGAATCCAGGCATGAAGGAGGGGCAGCAGCAAGAAGAGTTTTATTTTCTCCAACCAGGTAGGAGCAACAGTCAGGGCTCAGAGGGTGAGACCAGCGCCCCGAAGCCCAAGGTACCCAGTCTGCATGACCTCTGTGGAGTTCATCTTAAAAGCCAAGAAATAGACTCCAGACACAGTCCAGTTAAGGTTTAAAGTTTATTTGCTTATTTATTTATTTATTTATTTATTTATTTATTTATTTATTTATTTATTTATTTGGCGGGGTTGGGGAGGGAGGCTGAGCACCCAGTGGTGCTTAGGGCTTACTTTTTTGCTCTTATATTCAGGAATCAGCCCTGGAGCGCTTGAGGGGCCGTATGGAGTGTTAGGTATCAAGGCAAATCAGCCACCTTACCCGCTGTAATATTACTATAGCCTGAGTTAAATTTTTCCAAACCTTTGATTTTACTCCTAACGACATTCTCCTATGCACATATTAGTACCAAGCTGAACTCAGTATGACTCAGGTGTTCATTTTCAAACTAAATTCTCAATTCCTGATGCTTTTCCTATCCAGAAAATCTCTCCTGTCCTCCTCTCTGTGTATTTCAAAATCCTATTTAGAAGTTGCATCCTTCTTTGTTTTTTCATTTAACAATCTGAAAGAATGAATTTTCCTTCCTCTGAAATCCTAAAGAACTTACCAGACTATACCTTGCCAAAGTAACATCTTTACTAATGTATCTTGAGGCACAATTTTATCTTCCCTGACTGTTCTGCCTAAACCAAATATTCAACATCATTGTAGACACAGAACTTTAACTATAATAAATTTTAAAAATAAAAATAAATGTTCAATTGAAGGATCTTAAGCAGAAAGAATGTTAGCCTAGTGGTGGAAAGCTGGTCTCATCCCAGAGAAAACAACAGAGGCCTAGATGTTCTGCAACATTATGCTTCCATTAGGATCCATCTCCACTCCCCAAATGAGCTTTGGATGTTATTTTGTTCTGTTTTTTGGCAAGATAGGAATACCTCAGGGTTTAATTCCATTTCTTTGCCTTTTAAAGTAAAGTGGGAAGCCCTGGCTGACGTAACAATTGCTTATGACTTTCCCTTGTGGTGTTTCTACTTAAGTGCTTTCACTAATAGACTGTTTACAGTCATTTCCCTTTCACAGCTGGCCCCGGACTGAAATGAAAACAAAAAAGAAACCCAGGGGTTTATCAATTTTTCTCTCTTATAAACTGTTAGTACCTCTCAGCAGGAGAAGTGCACAATCCCCAATTTATAATTCCTTTCCACAGGATTTGTCTGCCCAGATTGACTCACTTCATGGAAGAAACCCAGATCTCACTGGCAGGATAAGTGCCCCCTTGCTGAGGCTGGCAACTTCATTGCTTGGTCTGTCAAATATTTGGAAAACTGTAGTGTGTAGAGTATGCGAGCCGTTCAGGGAGAAAGAAGGATTTTGTCCCAGTACAGCTTTATGGGGATGCCAGAGGGACTAGGTGCCTCATCCCTACCCCAGTACGCATTTCCTTGTTTCTGTTTCAAAAAAAATGATTATAATAATTAGTACAAGGGAAGTGAAGAGTAGTCTGCCAATGACATATAAAATGTAAAGAAAGTAAAGGGAGAAGATACAGGCAAACTAGAGAGGAAAATACAACACAGAAAAGAAAGGTAACGGGTTAGATTTTTTTAACTGATTAAAAAGGGATATTCACAGTGAAGTCCAACAAGTCTGTCTGGTGGATGAGTCCTCTGAAGTCAGTCCCTTGAATTTATGATGAATGTTTAGAAGGTGTGTTTTGCACAATACCTCTCATTCTCCACATGAACTCCACTAAAAAATACAGCACTTTTGTGATTATTTAATAAAACATTATTTAATTATTTAATCTTTCATTCATGTATCCATTCATCAATTAATTCAAATCAGTAGCAACAGCAAACTGGATAAACAATAAAAATACTCTTACATCACTTTTAATCCAGTGATAGACAGGTTTAAATAAGTCGTTCCATTAATTAGCTCTATAATACAGATCAAAGCCAGGCTCAATTCACACGCATATGTAATAAGTAATAATAGCCCTGCAGAAATTCCACTGATCCAAGAGCTAAATCAGAGGAAGATTGGGCGTCCTCGGGATAGCTCAGATGCACAGTGCATGGTTTTCAAGCATGAGATGTGAAAAACCTTTTCAAGCATGAGTGTAGATGTGAATTCACTACTTAGCACCACCCTACATACCTCAGTTCAATCTTTGTGGCTTAAGAGTGAAATTTTGGGAGCACAAAGTGTTTGAACATCACAACTAAAATGTGTGACCTAAGCAATTACTGCAACAAAGGCATTGAGCCTGGCCAACACTGCAATCAAATTGAACACAAAAATTCCAGAAGATTGGATTGGAATCCCCCCAGCGCAGAACCATGTCCCAGAACTCTACTGGTGTCCTCCAGCAGCTGCACCACTGGATTTTAGGTGGGCATCTGCTGCCTGGACCTTTGTCTTTGTTTTCAGCTCTACAGTTACCACCCATGAAACACAGAACAATGAAAAACACAAATAAATTAGTGTTGAAAGCATAAGGGGACAGAAGTCTAGGGGTGTCCACAAACTCAGCAAAAACTTTGACACCTTTTAAAGAGAACCTCAAAACAACAGTTTTCAATTATGACAGAGGAAATGAATAAATCTTGAAAGAGAAATTCAGACAATGAAAGAAAATCTCATGCAACATATAAAAGAACATATTGAAATGAAATTGAAAGAGATAAAGAATATAGTAGCAAGTCAAGGATTTTTGTCCCAGTAGCAATAGTTACAGAATTCAGAATGCCAAAGATCAAATCAGTGGTCTTGAAGACATAACTAACATAACAAAGCTAGCATCACAATAGAAGAGGAAATAGAAAAACAACTTTTTTAAAAAGTAAGCTATTTAATATATGTCAGAAATAAAACAATATTTGAGTCACAACTCTTGAAAAGTAGAGGAATATGAGAAAATGGAAGAAAGACTAGTGGAAGAGATAATTTCTAAACATTTCCTAATTGTTTTTGTAGGGAGACCTATGCATAGATTCAAGAGGTCTGATAAGTACAAAATATACCAAAATAGAATAACACCAAGCCACAGTGTAATCAAAATAATAAGAACCAAAGATGGAGACATATTAAAGTGACAAGAGAGAAGCAAAATACAAAAACAAATGAAACATCAAATACAACAGACCTCTCATATGAAATCTTACAAGAAAGATGACAATGGAATGACATTTAAAACACTGCAGGAAAAAAATTTTCACCTGGAGTCCTCTACCTTGCATATTTGAAGGAGGGATAAAATCATTCTCAGATAAATAAGAGCTAGATATATTTGCTACATCTAACCCAGTCCTGCAACAAATAATAAAAGATTTCCCCCACACAAAAAAATCTAAAAGCAAAAATAACCAAAATAGTCATTTTAAAATGATGGCAAATACTTTCATATTCATAGTTTCTAGGAGTGTCCAATCAAAATGCATTGAATAACTGCATAGATCCGAAAACAACATTTATCTACTTGATACAGGAAATACAGCTAAATTTTTTGGATAAATTCAAGATCAGAGTGAAAGGATGGAAAACAATCATACAAGTCAGTGATAGACTAGAAATAGTTGGAACAGCCATACTTATATCAGAACAGTATCATTCCATCTAAAAAAGGGGGGTAATTTAATACAGTTATAGGCATTGGAGATATATACATACTCTACTTACTTATTAAGGAAGCAGTGTACCAAAAATTACTAACTCTTTTGAACATGTATGTACAAAATGAGGGGTAGGAAAGTTTATTAAGCTTCTGCTCACAGACCCCCCCAAGCCTCAAATTCACAGAAACACAATAGTATCAAGAGAGTTTAACACTCTACTTTTGCCATTTGACAGATCAACCAAGCAGAATATCAGTAAAGATACAATGTCTTAAATAAGAAATTAGATGAACTAGAATCAGTTGATATACACTGAGCCCTCTATCCTGAAAAAATCAAAGACGTATTCTTCTCTAGTGCTTATGGAACATTTTCCAGGACATGCCAGAACATAATTCAAATACATAAATTTAGTAATATATAAATCATTCCAACACCTCTCAATCACAATGCCATTAATAATGGGAAAATCTTAGCAACTTGGAACTGGAATGAAATTCTGCTAAATAACAACTTGATCAAAAATTAAATTAAAGAAGAAATAAAAATATTGAGGGTCTGGGCAATTTTACAGTTGGTAGAGCATTTGCCTTGCTATGCCGCCAACCTGGTTTTGATCCCTGGTATCCATTATGGTCCCCGGAGCACTGCCAGGAGCAACTGATGAGTACAGAGCCAGGAATAATTCCTGAGCACAATTCCTGAGATATACTCATAGACACAATGAGTGTGTCTATGCCCCCCCATCCTCCTAAAAAATCAGCCTAAAAGATTCTTTGAAACTAATGAGAATGAATTTTAAAATTATCAAAATCTAAAATAATATCAACAATCAAAACAAGTATTTCAAATACTGGGAGAACATTGGATCCCCACACTCGTGGGGATAAAGTAGAATAAAAACATAAGTAGAATAAAAACTGGACCAGAAATAAATGATATATAAATCAAGAAAGCAACACAAATTTAATAAAATTAGGAGCTGAGTCATTGAAAAAATAAAGAAGACAGACACATCTTTAGCTAGACTTAAAGGGGGTAGAAAGAAGGGGAAGGAAAAGTGAAAATAAATTTTATCAAATATACAAGGGGAGACATTACAAGAGACCCCTCAAAATTCAAGTTATCATGAGAGGTTACTATGAATAATTTTATGCTGCTAAACTAGAGAACCTAGATGAAATAGATTCAAATAAACATGTGACCTCTCAAAACTTAGGGAAAAAGAAATATAAAACTAGAACAAGACACTCAAAAGCAATGTAATTGAAAGAGTAATTAAGAATTTCCCAAAAAGTAAAAGCCTTGATCCAGAGGGGTTCACTGGTAAGTTCTATCAAACCTTAAAAGAAGGCTTTGTACCTTTACTCCTCAAGCTTATCCAAAATATTAAAGAAGTAGGAATCCTTTCAAACAGTTTCTAAGAAACCAACATCACACTAAAACCTTAGGGGTTTGGTACAGTGGGTAGAGAATTAGCCTTGCATGCAGCCAACCTGGGTTTGATCCCTGGTATCCCATATGGTCCCTGGAGCACTGTCAGGGAACATATGGAATACCAGGGGCAGTTAGCACAGCCAGTAGGGCGTTTGCCTTGCATGCAGCCGGCCTGGATTTGATTCCTCTTGGAGAGCCCAGCAAGCTACCGAGAGTATCTCGCTCACATGGCAGAGCCTTGCAAGCTCCCCGTGGCATATTTGATATGCCAAAAACAGTAACAATGGAGATGTTACTGCTGCCCGCTCGAGCAAATTGATGAGCAATGGGATGACAGTGACAGCGAGAGTGACTTACAAAGAAAGTTTAGGACGAATTTTCTAATAAACATCAACACAAATATTCTCAAAGAGAACTTAGCAAAATGAATTCAGGTGCATATCATCAAAGAGATCACATACCACGATCAAGTAGAATTTATTCCAGGATAGCAAGGATGGCTCAGCAGATGCAAATAAATTAAAGTAATATGCCACACGGATAAGAGGAAAGATAAAATCTATATTATAGATTTTATAATATAAAATAAATTTAAACTATAAATTTATAGTAATAAAAACAACATAGTACTGATATACAGATCCTTGTTCAATAAAATTGAGTACTCAAAATCAAATTCTCTAATATTATCAACTAATTTTTGACTGGGTGCGTGAACTAAAGATAAACTCTTCGATAAATGGTGCTACAAGCACTACATAACCACATGTAAAAAAATGAAGCTTCATCCATGTCTCACACCTAATAGAAAAGTTTATTCAAAGTGAAATAAAGATGTTGAGATCCTATCATAATTTAGAAAATACATATAAAGGAAAATATAGGCATAATGCTCCAAAACTAGATCTCAAAGGAATTTTCAATCACATGATGTCGTGGGCAAAGGTATTAGGAAAAAATAAGCAAATGGAAATACATCAAATAAAAGTGTCTGCATAACAAAAGAATCAGGGCAAAAACTAAGACACCCAAATGATTGGAAAAAAATATTTGTGTTGAACACATCAGATAAGGTGATAATATTCAAGATCTATAAAATACACACAAAGGTCAAATAACAAAAAGGTAAAAAGATAAAATGGGTAGATAAAGATACAGTTCTCTCAAGACAAATTGATGGCCAATATAGACACATAAAAAAATGTGTTCATTATCACTTCTTATCAGGTAAATCAAATTCAAGTTAACAATGACAGATCATCTCACACCAGTGAAAATGATACATATCAAAAAAAAAAAAGAAAAGGAAAAAAATCTGTGGTTACTTGGGTGTGGTTAGAAAGTAACTCTTATCCACTGCTAGTGGGAATGTTGCCTGATTTAATCCCTATGTAGATTTCTTATACAAGAAATAGAACTGCCATATGAGATAGAAATTTCACTTTATCCACCCCAAGACATAAAATCATCCATTCAAATAGACATTAGTCAATGCAATAATTATTGCAATAGCTAGGACATGGAATCAAACCAGGTATTTAATGACAGATGAGTGGAAAGTGAAGATGTGGTATAGGGAAAAATGTGTAGTATTATGTAGATACAAGGAATAAAGACATCATACAATATGCTGCCACTTGGGTATAGCTGGAGGATATGTTAAGTGAAGTAAGCGAGGACAGATACCTGATGATCTCGGTTACTGTTGTATATAGAATAATATTTCAGAATGGGAAATACCTATATTACCATTGACCCTAGGTAATAGAAATGAAGACATGGAAATCAAGGAAGGAAGCAAGAGTTGGATGGGAGGTAAAAAAAAAAAAGCAGGGACCAATGGACCCAGGCACATCAGTGGGAGAGAGATGTGATATATCTGAACAACAGAACCAATAACTCTGTAAGTCTGAACCCCAGACTACAATAACCAAACTTGAAACCCAAGGACACTGGTAGAAGGAAGTTGATACTAATGAGGGAATTGGTATTGGAACAATGTCTGAAAGTCTACTATAAACATGCTATAAATCACAATGTTTTGATATCAATTAAAATAAGTAAATTAATTAAGTGAATGGACCTTGCAATGAATGTGCAAACACCAAGTGAGCAAGTATTGAATTAAGAGCAAAATAATTTTGGATGGAGTCTTGAAAAGATTGATTGAATACATAGCAGGTTTTCACTGAGAATAACAAAGTAAATAAGCCTATTCCCTTTTCCAACAAGTAATTTAATACTTCTTTCCCCACCACACCTCAAATTAGTGACAATTGAAAGGATAACATCAACACCCTCTCGTTCTCTCCCACCGTTCTCTCTCTCTTTCCCCTCTCTCTCATCACTCTTTAGGCAACCAACCACATCTCTATCATATACCTCTAAATCCTGCCTCTCCATCATTATTGTTCCTGGGACACAGAAGGAACTCAATGAATTTATGCATATTTCTTCTTTTCTTTTACTTCATAGCTCTTCCTTCTAACATTTTGAATTTGGTGCTGCCTTTTCCCAAATATAACCTTCAAGTTTGTTTTCTCTGCAAGCTCTTCCACCTTCTACCGAATCCAAATGCTAGTGAAGAAATCATGTAAGAACGAAAATACTCACAACAACTCCATTCACTTAGCTAAGTAGTTCCACTTTCCATGCCCATGCTACCTAGTTTTTAGTACCTTTTTGTGACTTTGTAGTCATTACTATTGGGAATGACATTTCCTGGCAGGAAAATCCATAAAGTAAATGAACATGGAGACAGAGGTAGAAATATTTAGGAAACTAAAAGATGTTACAGGTAAAAGGCAGGGCCATCGGGACATGGTCATGGGCTAGAGCATATTCAGACAGGGAAAAAGACAAATTCAGGAAAGCTGTTAGGTGAGGAGAGCAGACACAACATGGTAGAGATGTCTTGAAACAAAGTCAAAACCTTTCCTGAGACAGGAACCTTCTCATTCCCTCTTCTGTCACTGTGTGTGTATGTGTCTGTGTGTGCATGTGTGTGTGTCTATGACCAACTTAGGCCCAGAGACCTTTGTGTTACCTTTAGCTGCTGCCACATTAGACAATATGTCTTAAGCAATCATGCTATCTAACATCTAACAGAGATAAAGCGTTGTACTTCTAAAAGCTACTTCCCAACATCAAAAAATATCTTTAACCTAAGTGAGGATATTTAAACCAGATCATCTCTGAGAGTTCTTATACTATGAATTTTGTGTTAAATGGAATGACCTTTATTTTACTTCTTTTAAGTTTATTTTGTAGTTTCTGATAAATATGCTAAAATGAAATCAAACAGTAGAAAGGCTTATGGAACTTACCTTGAGAGCATTCATTATAACAAGCTTAAGGATATTTGTATTTTAATTTTCTCAAAAATATTTAATTTTAAATACTATTTTATAAGTATTAAAATATAGGTAACTATATCACCACTCACTTTTCAATCATGAAGCATCACCCTAAATCTCTCCTCTTTATAGAATCAGGTATCTCCTAGGTTTTTTGCCATATTGGGTTATGTATTTCAGACTATCACAGTATTCATACTTTTTTACTGCCTATGTATGCTTCACTCCACATGTAAAAAATTCTGCACAAAACAGTAAAATGAGCCCAAAAAAGTAAAAAGAAAATACCTACATTTTACCAGCAGTAATTAACAATAGAAAACAAAAACACTCGCATTCTCAACACACACAACATGAATTCTTAGTATGAACTAGATTAATATTTCACAGGTGTAAAGGTAAAAAAGAAATAGATAAGAGCAAAAGAAAGATCCCAGTGTTAAGGAGTTCCTGGATCAGATGCAAGAAGACCAAAGGATCACAGGTCAAAGAGACCCAAATGAAAATAGCCAAGACATCACAATCAGAGTGACAAAAGCCATAGACAGGGATAGAATATTCAAAGCAGGAAGATCAAAGGAGGAAATTACATACAAATGCACTTTCTTAAGATTCAAGCAGAATACAAGTGAAACTCTAGGGACTGAAGAAAATTAAGGCAGTGATAGTAAAAAATAAAATAAAATAAAGGAAAATAAAAGAAAGAAACAACTTTAATTATACAAACATCTTATCAAGACTATTTCACCTAGATAGACTATCATTAATATTTGGAGGAATGACACAGAATGTCACAAATAAAACACAACTCAGAAGACCTAGAGATGTGCAATGTGCTCTGAAGAGACACTCAAGAAGTTTGCTAAAGACAAAATAAACTTAAATAATTAAGTTCTTCAGATAGATGGCAAAAAAAAACTTATTCATGTCAATAATCTCAATATCAGTGACCTAATCTCACCCATCAGAAAGCTTAACTTTATGTTTTCTAAGAAACACATTTTATTTTATTATTTATTTTAATTTTTTAGATTAAAAATTTATTTTTTAATTAAGTGACGCAATCTCTTGCCCCCACAACAGGCTGTCTTCACCAGGGCTCCTTGGAGGGGACGGGTTGTATTTCCCTTCCCCCTCTCCACAGCAAAGCCTCGACAGTTGAGGATCACTCTCCACATAATCCAATGAGCCTCACACATGGGGGACCTGGCAGAAGAACCCAGGTGTGCAGGACCCGGGGCCGAGATCTCCAAGACTTCTCGGATCAGGACTGGGCCTCTTCCACCCAGATCCTCCATTTCCCAGTAGCTAAATGTAATCCCATCGACGGCCAACATCCTGAGACTATAAAACCAAGCTCCCGGAAGCCCGCAGCCGCAAGTAGCCTACTTCTCCCTCTTAGAGAACCTGACCAGCTACTGAGGACCCATTGTCCACCTGGGAGAGCCTGGAAAGCCCCCTGTGGCCTATTCATATCCAAAACATAGTAACAGATATATACATACCTCTCGGAGAGCCTGGCAAGCTACCTAGAATATCCCACTGACACAGCAAAGCCTTGCAAGCTACCAGTGGCATATTTAATATGCCAAAAACAGTAACAATAGGTCTCAATCCCCTGACCCTGTGAGAGCCTTCAATTGTTGGGAAAGACGAGTAAGGAGAGGCTGTTAAAATCTTAGGGCTGAGTGTCTATTGAGACGTTTCTGGTGCCCGCTTGAGTAAATCAATGAACAACGGGATGACCATGATATAGTGATATATAGTGATTTTAATTTTTTATTGAATCACAGTGATATACAAAGTTACAAGTATGTTAATTAGTGGGTTTCAGTCATACAATGTTACAACACCCATGCTCTCACCAGTGCACATTTGAACCACCAATGATTCCAATTTTTGTCTCCCACCCCCCACCCCTTGCCTCTGTGGAAGGCACTTTTATTCTCTCTCTCTCTTCCTCCCTCTCTCCTCCCTCTCTTCTTCCTTCCTTCCTTCCTTCCTTCCTTCCTTCCTTCCTTCCTTCCTTCCTTCCTTCCTTCCTTCCTTCCTTCCTTCCTTCCTTCCTTTCGTCTCTCCTTTTGGGCCTTATGGTTTGCAATACAGAAAATGAAGGCTATCAGGTATCCCTTTACCCACTTTCAACACTCAATTCCTAAAAGACACATTTTAAACAGTTAAGGAAAACACAAAAATTCAAAGTCTGGAAAACAATATTTCAAACAAATATTCCTTTAAAAAGACAGAGTTAGTAATACTTAAATCAGCATAGACTTCAAATTTAAAAATCTTGTAAATGACAAGGTATCACTGTATCCCTGTCACTATCATCCCTTTGATCATCAATTTGCTTGAGCGGGCCCAGTAACGTCTCCATTCATCTTAGCCCTGAGATTTTAGCAGCCTCTCTTTACTCATCTTTCCCAATGGTGCCACATTAGAGGCTCTTCAGGGACAGGGGAATGAGACCCATCATGGTTACTGTATTTGGCATATGAATACGCCATGGGGAGCTTGCCAGGCTCTACCCCGTGTGGGCAGTAAATTATGAGTAGCTTTCCAGGTTCCCCAAGAGGGAGAACTTGGCTATCAGAAACTGTTGGGGGCAGTTTCTGGGTGTAACTGCCTAGCTACTGGAAAATGGGGAGTCTGGGTGGAAGAGGCCCAGTCCCAATCCGAGCAGCCTTGGGAAATCTCAGCCCTGGGTCCCACACACCTGGGTTCCTCTGCCAGTTCCTTCATGGATGAGGCTAGGACAGAGTAGTCATTTCTTAATACTCTAGAGATGTATATATCATTAAGAACTCATATTCCTAGACATTTATATACCTAACAATGGGTGATCAAAAAAACTTAAAAAAAAATTTTTATTGCTAACAAATGGAAAAAGGTACTAACAGTAACAAAATGGTTGTTCTAGAATTCAAAACCACTTATCATCTCTGGATAGATGAACTAAACTAAGAGTTAACAAAGAAATACTGTTTAAAGGAAGAAATGGAAGAGATGAAATTAGCAGATATACATAGGTTCTTCATCCTCCCAAAGCTCGGTCAGTACACATTCTTCTCCAGTGCATGTGAGACACTCTCCAACATTGATCACATTTTGGGTCACAAAACATATCTCCATAAAAAAAGAGGATAGGAATTGTATCAACTATCCTATAGATCACTATGTATTAAAATGGAAGTTAATCACAAAAAAAATGAAAAAACTCAACATTTGGAAATCAAACAACTTACTGCTACAGAATATGTGAGTCTCAGAAGAAATCAGAAAAGATATGTAAAGATTCCTAGGAACAAAGGAGAATGATATATGAGTTACCAGATCATCTAGGGCACAGCAAGAGCAGTTAGAAGTGGGGAGTTTAGGGGCTGGAGAGATAGTACATTGAGTAGGCCTCTTCTCCAGCATGTGGCTGACTGGGGTTCGATGATCCCGGTATCCCATGTGCGACCTCAGCATTGCTGGGGCTAAGCCCTGAGCACAATGGGTGTGGCCCCCAAATCAACAAAACAATGGTAGGAGGGAGGAATTTTATAGTAATGCAAGTGTTCATTAGATAGCGACAAAGAGCCAATATAAATAATCTAACAGCATAATTTAAGCAGCAAGAGACAACAATAAACAAAAGGAACCCATTGTGTAGATATACCAAAGTTAAGAAACTTTGGTATATCTACACAATGGAATACCATGCTGCTGTTAGAAAAAATGAAGTCATGAAATTTGCATATAAGTGGATCAACATGGAAAGTATCATGCTAAGTGAAATGAGTCAGAAAGAGAGAGACAGACATAGAAAGATTGCACTCATCTGTGGAATATAAAATTAAATAACAGAATGGGAGACTAACACCCAATAATAGTAGAGATAAGTACCAGGAGGTTAGCTCCAAGTCTTGGAAGCTGGCCCCACACGCTGGAGGAAGGGGCAGCTCGCATAGAGAAGGGAACACCAGGTAAAATGTGGTTTGAGGACCTGCACGAGATGGGAGATGCACTCTGAAAATAGAATATAGACCAAACATGATGGCCACGTAGTGCCTCTGTTGCAAACCACAACACCCAAAAGGAGAGAGAGAGAACAAGGGGGAATGCCCTGCCACAGAGGTGGGGTGGGGCGAGGAGGATGGGGTGGAGGGTGGGAGGGATACTGGGAACATTGGTGGAGGGGACTGGGCACTGGTGGAGGGATATAAACAAAATGCAAACATGAAAGTTCACAAGTTTGCAACTGTAACTCATGGTGATTCACTAAGTAAAAAAAAAAGTCTAATAAATTATAAAAAAAAAAAAGATTAGAACAAGAGAAAGACAAGGCAACAGGGGAAAGGGATATTGTATGGGAATTTAGAAATAATAAAATCCTTGAAATAAAAAAAGGAACCCAAAGCAAGCAGAAAGAAGGAAATAACAAAACTCAGAGCAGATATCAATGAATTGGAAACTAAAAAAATAATCCAGAAGATCAATTAAATCAAGAGCCGGTTATTTGAAAGAAAAAACAAGATTGACAATTTTTTTAAAATAGACTTAGAAGACAAAAAAAGAGAAGACTTTAATAAGTAGAATTATAAAAAAAGCATAAAAATCACAGTAAGCACAAAAATTAAAAAGGATCACCAGTGATTACTATGAAATACTTTATGCTACAAAATTGGACAATCTAGAAGAAATAGGAAAGAACTGGATTTTTATAACCAAACAAGGATAAACCAAGAGGAAAGAGAGCTCCTAAATGTATCAATTGCTCTCAAGAAAATTGAAATAAGTCTGGGGTTGAAATAGTGTATGCATAAACCACAACCATTGACAGTGTTGCGAAGTTTCAAGTCACAGTGAGTAAAATTTTTAAGGTGTTTAAGTAGACAAAAGTAAACAGTATCAGATGGAGAGAGTATAACAGGCACTTTTCTCATGTTCTGAATCCAGGTTGGATCCTCAGCACCCACATTTGATTCTCCAACCTAGCTGGGAGTGATCCCTTAGCACAGAGCCAGGAGTAAACCCTAAGCACCACTCAGGTGCACAAAACAACAACAACAAAAGTAAACAATATTGAGAACAATAAAAATTATATAGTAATTGCTTAAATAGCTATAGAGGAAACTTTAAATACTTGAAACTATTTGTACCTCTTTATACCAACAAATTTCAAAATCTTGATAAGATAAATGACTTAAGAAAAATGTAAATTAGTATAAAATGAATACAAAACCTTAAGATAACAATATAAAACTATTAAACTAATGATTACTATAAAATCCCAGGCCCAATATTTTATAGCGAATAATATCAAATTATAAAAGTGGATAATCTTTGTGATATTTAATTTATTATGCAGCATAACAAATTATTGAAAATATCTCAATTCAATCCCCAAAGCCTGTTGGGAAAGTGTTGGTCAATCTCACAGATAGCGCTTTAAAATTTTCATTAGTAATTAGCATGTAATTTAATAGCATAATTCAATAGCTTAACAGTAGAATACAAGAATGCTTTATCTTATCATTGGACAATCTAATAATATTATTCAACAAAAAGCCATTTAAAGAGAAATATAATTAATATTACCTAACAGATACCTAAAAGCATCTGATAATACTCAATTTCATGTCTCATATTTTAATAATATATTTATATATTTATTATATATCTGATCTCTAAACACTTAATGGTATTAACCATAAACAGTAGCACAACAGGATTATCTAGGGAAAAAACTAAATGTAGACTAAACCAAGACTGAGTAAAAACACCAAGATTTTTATGAACCATATTGATAGTAGAATGTTCCTGGTGAAGCGCATCATCAAAGGCTGTCCTAGATGTTGGATAAAAAAAGGAAAAAAAACAGCAAGAGAAAAAATTTAAATATATATAAGCATGTGTTCCTCCTTTGCAATAGAGAAAAATTGTATATCTTTAGCAATTGGAAGTTAAATAAGGAAAACTGGTATTATAAAAAAAAACAATTGGAGGATTTAACATCATTGTGGAAAGATTTGCCTACACAAGAGGAGAAGTAACTCTTTTGTGCAGGGATAAAAATTGAGTTGGTCCCACCCTTGATTATAATTGCTTTCTCTGTTTTCTAAGTTTTTGTGATATATTGCTCTATGCCATTCTCCTCCTTTATGGTGAGCTTTTTTGTCATCTTAAGCCTTTTGTCAACTTTGAAGATGAAGATGCATTTTTATTTCCTGAGGAAAATGAACCCATGACAATAATCTTCCCATCTTGATATTTAATCATATGGCATGATCCAAACATACAAAGTTCCCTGTGTTGTTCTCTCTAGAATACCAGACTGTAGACAAGAATGCACATATGTCCTACAGTGTAGTACTGGGCTTCAAGTCTGCTTTGTTAGCTAAGTCTCACTTTAAACTGAATTTAAAGGATCTTGATTTAAGAAGTCACCTGGCAAAAAGCTTCTCTGTTATGTGAGCAGATAAGCATGAAATATGAGTCAGCAGTGTTATGTTGAGAGTCTTCAATCAAAAGGTGGAGGGAGATAAATGATATTCCTAAATAAAGCTGGGTTTGCTTTCAAGATAAATAGTGAAGCAAGGTGAGATTTGATGATAAATGAATTAGTATTAGCATTCCAACTGTGATAGAAAAAGTTTTCTCTTAGTGCCACTTAGAATCATTATTCTTGGTTAACACCTGCCACTATCAATCACTACACCCTGTTTGGTGAGGGTACTTTGTTTAGATATCAATTTGAGAACTGAATTTCGTATCCTTACATTATCCAGAAATGTGTAAATATATTTCCAGACAACTATGATTTCTTTGAGATTATAGACTGTTTTAACTAATTCTGTATCAATTCTCTTAATACATAATTGTTTAGGGGTGATAATATAAATTAATATGTGAAAAGAGCTGGTAAGTCTTTTGTTTCTTAAAAGAATAATTTTAACTTATATTTTCTATTTCTTAGATATTTTAGATGGTACTTAGTGAGAAATGGAAAATCTCTAATAATTCCTCATCCCTGTACTAGTAAAATTGCTAAAATAACTTGTATACTTGAATTGATTAATGGACATTTTACTTGAATATCTTTAAATGTGAAAGGGATAAAGTCACTCAAACTATCTTTCTTCTGTGGAGTTTTGCTTCACATTCTTTGAAGACATATTTTGGTGATCTGTTCTCATTTCCAACGTCTTTTAAAAATTGTGGACTCTATTTACAGGGACTGACTTTTAGTGTTGCTGAGAGTGGGTATATAGTTTAGGACTTGAAGTTCAAAAATGAAAAGTCCCTAAACACAATAAGGAGAAGAGATAAATAGGGGAATGAATAATATCTTGAGAAAAACTTAAACCAATGAGGATGGGGAACAGATCAAAGGACAGAAAGAAAGACCTTGTCTCTGTCTCTCTCTGTCACTATCTCTCTCCCTCTCTTTCTCTCTCTCTTCTCTGTCTCACACACAAACATACAAATGAATACCATATACTCCTCTGATGTCACAGTTGAAAATACATTTTGGAAAATAGCAATATTTATATCACTGTATCACTTTTATCCCATTGTTCATCAATTTGCTCGAGCGGGTGCCAGTAACATCTCCATTCGTCCTAGCCCTGAGATTTAAGAAGCCTCTCTTTATTCGTCCTTCCCAAAGGTGCCACATTAGAGGTTCCTTCAGGGTTAGGGGAATGAGACTAATCATTATTACTGTTTTTGGCATATTGGATACACCACAGGGAGCTTGCCAGGCTCTGCCATATGGGCAGAATACTCTCAGTAGCTTGCCGAGTTCTCCGAGAGGGAGAACTGGACAATAAGAGATCGTGAGATCATGCAGCCGCATTCTGAGAGCTTTGTTTTATAGTCTCTGTATCTTAGCTGTTGATGGGATTACAGGGCGCGGGGTGGGGGTAGTTTGTGGGTGTAACCGCCTAGCTACTGGAAAATGGGGGATCTGGGTGGAGGTGGCCCAGTTCTGATCTAAGCAGGCTTGGAGATCTCAGCCTCGGGTCTCGTATACCTGGGTTTCTCTGCCGGTTCCTTCATGCGTGAGGCTCATCCAAACATGTGGAGAGTGGCCGTGAGCATGGCTGTTGCTCTGTTCTGGAGGTTTTCGGCTGCCAGGGCTCTACTCAGGGTGGGGAGGTAAACTCACCCCGCCCCCTCCAAGGGGCCTCGATGAAGACAGGGGAGGGGACAGTAGACTCTTTAGATAGCAATATCTAAAGATGTTAAATCATCTCACATGTCTTAGACTGGCACATGTCAAAAACAATAAGAACAACCAGTGCTGGCATGTTTGTGAAGAGAAAGGGACTCTCTTTCAAGGTTGTTGGGAATGATCACTGGCCCAACCTTCCTGAAAAACAATGTGGGCATTTCTAAAAAACTAGAAATTGAGCTTCCATATAACTCATAAATACAACTTCTGGGAATATATCCTGGAAGTGCAAGAAATCACAGTAGAAATGACATTGCACCTGTATGTTCATTGAAAAACAATCACCAGAATCTGGAAACAACCCAAGTGCCTGAGAACAGACGACTGGTTAAAGAAACTATGGTACATCTACACAATGGAATACTATGCAGCTGTTAGGAAAGATGAAGTCATGAAATTTGCTTATAAGTGAATGTATGAAAGATGAAGTCATGAAATTTGCTTATAAGTGAATGTACTTCAATGAGCTTGGTCACTGTGTGGTTATGGTCGATCGTGCTGAATTCTTTTTGGAACCTGGCTTGCTCGCACAGTTGTCCTTCGTCCAGTGTTCTGCCTAATCTATTCAGGATGACTTGAGTGAATAACTTGTAGACGACGGACAACAGGCAGATTGGGCGATAGTTGCCGATGTCTCACTTCTTGTACAACAGAACAGTCCTGCTGGTTTTCCGTTGGGACGGAAACTTGCATATGGACAGGTAGCATGTGAAGAACCGAGCCAGTGTATTGAAGAGTACTGGTGGCAGGTTCTTCAGGTGTTCGGGTCTGACCTAGTCTGGACCAGGTGCTGTATGTGTCTTTACCAAAGAAATGACATGTCGAATTTCAGAAGGGAGGATGTTGGGAACGACATATCCATTTTGTGGAACTTGGTATGTGGGCAAGTGGACATGAGTATTGAAGATATCTGAGTAGAAGTCATGAATAATCCTCTCCATTGCCTTTCTGGTAGATGTGATAGATACATCAGGAAGTCAGAGGGCAGTCACTTGGCCTTGTAGTTGGTGAAGGACAGGCGAGTGTTGCTAAGATTTTTACCGATTTCTTCCGCATCAGCCAACACTGCTGCTCTTCTCTTTGAAGTCTTCCTTTATCGCTTTTCAGGACAGCTTTGAGAGCTCAGACATTAGCTTGTGATTGCCTGAGGCTCATGTCAAACCACATTTGGTGAATGAGCTCGAGAGTTTCCGAAGACAGGCATCTTTTTGTGGCTTTCCCACTCTCAGCATTCCTCGTGCAGTCATGGAGGTGCTAAACCAGTTGATCATATTTCTCGTCGATGTTGTAAATGATGGCATCTTCCCACATTGCCGCAATAGTGCCAAAGAGCTCCCAGTTGGTGGTCATTCTTGGAGTTCTCTTCTTAAAATTAAACTTTGCAGTCCTTTCTTCCCACTCTGTAAAGTAGAATTTTGTACGAAGGAGATGGTGGTCCGATCCCATTTGGGATTTTGGGATAATGGCGACATCGGTCAGGCAAAACTGTCAATTGAATATGATTTGGTTAATTTTGTTTTGGAACTGTCCACTGGGAGACTCTCATGTCCAACGTTTAGATTCGGCCTTCTGGAACAGTGTTACCCTGGATAGTCTTGGTCGACATGATGAACTCAGACAGTCTCTCACCCCGTTCTTTCCATTCTAGGCCATGGGTCCCTTTGAGGAGTTCTTCAGGTGATATTCTCAGTCCTATCTTGGCATTAAAATCACCCAAAATGATCTTTTAGAAGGTGTAGTCTTCTAGAGCGTCAAAGAAGTTGTTCAAAGGATGAATAACCTCTAGCTCTTGGCACATCTTTTCGACCCCACTGTTCTTCCTGCACTAACATATGCCTCGGGGGCCTGGGCCCTATGAAAATAGAACCAGAACACTAATCAGGAATACCAAAGAAGAGCTGAAAGAGCTGTGCTTGGAATATCGCATTTCACTCAAGTGAGAGAAGGAATCCAGAGTTCTGACCTGCATCAATGATTGGGAATCAGGGATGCTGTCTCATTTGCCAAGGCATCGAAAATCAGATGGGTTGGACATGTAATGCGATTTAAAGATGACTACTGGACTAGAGAAGCTACCGACTGGATTCCACGAGATGTCAAAAGACTACATGGCCGCCCACCTAGGAGATGGTCACACTTCTTCGTCAAAAACCTGAATTAATGGTTTGAAGCTCTTCATGTTCCTGGAGTTAGCAGGTACCAGCTAGATGCTACACTAACTTGTGACAGGGACGAATGGAGACATTACTTGTGCCCACCCAAGCAAAACAAAGATCAATGGGATGATAAGTGACAAGTGGCAAGTGGATGTACATCACATGCTAAATGAAATGAGTGGGAAAGAGAGGGACAGACATAGAAGGTCTGCACTCATTTGTGGAATATAAAGTAACATAATAGGAGACTAGCATCCAAGGACAGTAGAAATAAGGGCCAGGAGGATCCCCCCATGTCTTGGAAGTTGAGGAAGCTGGGGAAAAAAGGTAGCTGGGATGGAGAAATGAGCACTAAGTCAATGATGGTTAGAGGGATTGTTCAGGATGGGAGATGTGTGCTGAAAATAGACACAGAAACAAACATGATGGCCTCTCAGTATCTGTATTGCAAACCAAAATGCCCCAAAGTAGAAAGAGAGTAAGAAGAAAGTTGTGTGTCACAGTGGCAGGAGGAGGCTTGGGATGGGGTGGTGGGAGTGATACTTGGGACATTGGTGGTAGAAAATGTACACTGGTGGAGGTATGGGTGTTCGATCATTCTATGACTGAATCTCATCTATCAAAGCTTTGTCTCTTTTGAACCTCACAGTGATTCAATAAAAAAGGAGGAGAAACTAAAACATGATGTTAAAAATTTATTTTATGAGAAAGGTTTTTATGTGATCTATTTATGTGATCTATTAACCCAAGATGCTCAGTTATTATATCAATATTACGAAGATTTACTTTGCCAAAGTATATTGTTATATATGTGAGACATAAAGCAAGAAAATGCTGAAAACATGTCAGGAACACTGATTTCCAGCATTGTTGCCTGTGGATGGGTCACTATGCCTTGTCTTTGCATAACAAATGTGATAAAATGAGGAAGATGTGGTTTTATGTAATGAAGTAGTCAAATATCAGATTGCTTAGATGAGGATTGAGCTGTTTAAAATTTTTGTGAAGGGAACATAAAAATATCTGTAGGCTTTCTAATTCATCATGGCCTCAGTTTCAACTATTAATATCTATTATTTTTATAATAAAACAGTCATTTTGGATACATAAACAAATGAGTATATCTGTTTCAAAAAGCTCTTGCTTATGTATATTGAAATTTGAATTTCTTCTAACTTTCACATGTCACAAACTCATTATCTTGCTTTATTTTCCACAGAAAACTTAGAAAAACATCCTTAACTTACAAGCTATATGAAATGTCTCAGTGGCTTTTCTCCATGAACCTTAATTTGCCAACCCTAAACCTAATTGTTTGTTTTCCTTAGGTGACTTTATGTTAGCTACATACAGGACATTCACTGAGAGATTGAGGTTTCAGAGAAAAGTGGAGAGAATCAGTAGGAGAAAAGTCATGAGGCTAAGTTTCTTAAAACAACACTCAAGTTGTAATTCCTTATAGTGGGACACAAATGCCATGTCATTTAGATTATCCAAATATATTTAAGAGTTGCTTAATATAACATCTTATGTGACTTGTCTTATTAGTATCCCTCTTCCATCTCTCACTTACTGGAAAGATTCAATCATTATTCGTTATATTTTAGGTTTGGAAAAGAAAATAGGACGAGTAGGTAAACTATGTGATGAGATGAAACAATTATATTTTACTTTTCTATCATTTAGTTTGAAAGAATAAACAAAACTGTTTCTTCGAGCCCCATTCTCCACCATTTTAAAACAAGACTTGAATAAAGAAGCATTAACATTTAGAGAAATAAATGCAGGGAAGAAAGAGGGAAATCGGTCAGGAACTAGATCCTCTCTTTCAATCCCTAGTACCACAGGATCTCCTGAGTAACACTAGGTGTGGTTTTCACTCCGTATTACTCAGAAGGCACAGAGATTTTTTCCATATGTACCCTATCCAAACAAATGCACAAATACCCCATTATTAACTTACCCAACTGCAGTGTTATATCTGTTACTATTATATTCTAATATACCTATGATCTATAAAAAAAACTCCCGGCAGCATGCAGCTGCATTCGAGGCCTCGTGACCTCTTATAGTCTAGCCCACTGATATACCTAAAGCTGCACACGTGTTTAGTTTTAACATACTTGCTTTTATTATCTTATATACATTCTCTGTCCCTCTCATAGAACCAGGCAAGCTACCGAGAGTATCTTGTCCACATGGCAGAGCCTGGCAAGGTCCCTGTGGTATATTCAATATTCCAAATACAGTAATAATAAAGGGTCTCATTCCCCTGACCCTGAAAGAGTCTCTAGTATGGCACCTCTTGGAAGGACGAGTAAGGAGAGGCTGCTAAAATCTCAGGTCTGGAACTAATGGAGATATTACTGGTGCCCACTCGAGCAAATAGATGAACAACGGGATGACGGTAATACAGTGATGGCATGATACCTATGATCAATAGTATACAAAAGTTTGCACTTTTTTATGGTCTATGGACAAGGACAAATGTCTAGGGCTATAGACCATCATTATGGTATCATATAGAAAATTTCATGACCTCAAATCCATTTTTTATACCTAGTCATTCCTCTCTTTCATCTAACCTTGTTGACTATTGATATTTATCATATCCATGTTTTATCCCTATTCCAGTGTGACAGATCCCTGAAGTTCATAGTACTAAATTTGAAAATATCTGAAAGATTGGCTCTTTAACTTAATGATATACATTTGACTTTCCTTTATAACTTTTGATGGCCTGATATCTCAATTATATTTGGTTCTTAATTATATTCTACCATCAAAATAAATCACTATTTTATCAATTCACTCACTGAAGAACTATTTTCTTCTGTTTTCAGCCATCAATATTTTTAAAGCCAATGCTTAATATTGTATCTTTCTCATTTATTACTATTATCTTTTGCTATCATGTCTCAGCTCTATTCACGTCAATTTAAAAGTTCTTAGGGTCACCAATTTTCCACACTGGAATTTCAATGGTGTTTTCTAACTCTATATTCACCACATATCCATCACAGACTCAAGTCCTGAAACCTTAGAACACTTGGTATCCTTGATCTACTGTGGTCTAGCTTACTCTCTATAATTCCAGGGCCTCTGTTGAAATAAGTCATTTATTAGCAATTGATTCTGCATCTCTGGCTCCAAAAGTAAAACTAAGTTAGACATAATTTGATGTTGTACAATGTTCAAAACTGTTATTATAGTGTTTTTCACTCTATTACTAAATCTTCTGCCTCCTCAAAATAAAGTGACAAATGGATTTTTCATCACAATCTACCTAAGGATAAGATTTATTTTATTGCCGACTGGTTCAGCCCTTTTGGAAAACAATATGGACACTTCTAAAAAAATTAGAAATTGAGTTCCCATTTGACCCAGCAATGCCACTTCTGGAAATATACCCCGGAGAAGCAAAAAAGCATAGTCAAAATGACATCTGCACTTATATGTTCATCACAGCACTGTTTACAATAGCCAGAATCTGGAAAAAACCCGAGTGCTTGAGAACAGATGACTGGTTAAAGAAACTCTGGTATATCTATACAATGGAATACTATGCAGCTGTTAGAAAAAAATGAACTCATGAACTTTGAATAAAAGTGGATCAACATGGAAAGTATCATGCTAAGTGAAAGGATTCAGAAAGAGAGAGACATAGAAAGATTGCACTCATCTGTGGAATATAAAATAACAGAGTAGGAGACTAATATCCAAGAATAGTAGAAATAAGTACCAGGAGGTTGGCTCCATGGCTTGGAAGCCGGTCCCACATGCTGGGGAAAAAGACAGCTCAGATAGAGAAGGGAACACCAAGTAAAATTTTGTTGGAGATCCCGTGCTGGAAGGGAGATGCATGCTGAAAGTAGACAAGAATCTGAACACAATGGCCATTCAGTACCCCTATTGCAAACCACAACACCCAATTGGAGAGAGAGATCAAAAGAGAATACCCTGCCACAGAGGCAGGGTGGGGTGGGGGGGAGATGGGATTGGGGGGTGGGAGGGATACTGGGTTTATTGGTGGTGGAGAATGGGCACTGGTGGAGGGATGGGTTTGCAAACATTGTATGAGGGGGAAAAAAACTTGAAAGTGTGTAAATCTGTATCTGTACCCTCATGGTGACTCAATAATTGAAGAATTAAAAAATTAAAAAATTTTAAAAAAGAATTATTTTATTAATTTATTTGCTTTTATTTTTGTTTGAATGCCACATCCCATTGTGCCCAGAGATTACTCCCATTTCTGTGCGCAGGATCACTCCTAGTGGGACCCAAAGGGCATTATAAGGTGCTGGGAATGGAACCGGGATTTACCACATGCAAGGCAAATGCTTTACTCACTGTAGAATTTTTTCAGCCTCTAAGATAATATATAATTTGAAATTGGCTAAAATGTTCAGACCATCCCTGTCCATGCATAGATGAACTCTTGCTTCCAGTTTGCAAAGATTTCCTGATCTTCTTTGCTGCTAGTGGAAAGCTTCTTCCAAAAGATTCCTTTCATCTCTTTTTTTATTAAAACATTTAATTTGTAAAACAACCTTTCAAGAATACATGAACACCAACAGGGAAATAAATAGAGCCATTTTTTTAATCATTAAAGTACTTACTTTATGAAGATGGGAAATGCCAATTTCTCTTTTTTCTTTTTTATTACTGTGTAGGAATATGAGGATAATTGAAGCCTGATGCATTTTCAGTTAGTGATATGGATTTAGCTGACATAGAATGAAATGTGTCATTTATGAAGTGAAATTACTTTTATAAATTAAACCAATGTATCTTGCTGGGTTTTATTGAAAAAAAATTGACCTTATTACCCTTCATAATAAAAAATGAGAAACACAAAAAAATATCCAACATGACTTCTAATAATGCCTACAGGATTATTAGAATGAAGTTTGGTCTTCCCCATTAAACATCACAAGGCACCCTGGGGAGCCATGATGAAAAGCTCCCCATTATTTTAGCCTTGCATGCATGTACATTCCAGAAAAGATAGGAGCCCTGTAAGTGTTATTAGTAAATAAGAAGCTCACAGGTGTTCTTATTGGTCCTGTAAAAATAAACAAATGGAATTTTCAATACAGTTCTTGCACAACAGAAAAGAAGGAAAGAAACTAAGAAAGGGAAAAAGAGAGAAAAGCAGGCCTGCTTAGAGCACAGATTTTGAACATAAGAAACTATGGGACTTGGGCAGTGCTGGAGGAGATTGAATGAAAGAATGAGAGAATCATTTAGGCTAAAGAAGGGGAGAGTCAAATTCTGAAACCCAAAGACATTAATGCAGATGTTTGGCCCATCAGAAATGAGGAAGGGAGGGCAAGGGGCAATCTTGGTGGGAAAGCAAGTGATCTCATTGTGTTCGTTAAGACTAAAATGACTGTCTGCACTTTTAATGCACATATGCTGGCATCAGAAGCATCCATCAAGGACCTGATCATGCAAGCGCAGATGATCAAGTACATCACTGGATTTATCGAGATGAGAAGGCATTGATCACATGACACCATTTTAGACACTGGAGAAGAGCTGTTCTTTGGAACATGCGATAATAGAGGCATTGGTGGTGTCATGTCCTTATCAACACGAACTTGGATATGAGCATTGATTCCTTTAAATGCCTAACAACCCGAATCACACACTTATGTTTGAATAGATGTGGCTCATTGCCAGCAGTTTCTATTTTCGTCATCTACGCACCAACATCCAACTATGACAAAGAAGAAATTGAGAAGTCCTACATGGAGCTGGGGAAGTTCTATAAAGTTATATAAAGAAGACCACACATTCTACAAGGTCATTGTCAGTGATTTTAATGCCAAGATAGGACTGAGAAGGTCACCCGAAGAACTCTACATCAGGACTCCTAGAATGGAATGAATAGGGTGAGAGACTGTCTGAGTTCATCATGTTGACCAAGACCATTCATGGTAACTTGCAGTTCCAGAAGGCCATATCAAAACGTTGGACTTGGGAGTCTCCCCATGGACAGTTCCACAATGAAATTGACCAATCATATTCAATCAGTGGTTTTGCCTGAACAGATGATGCTGTTGTCCCAAAATTCCAAACAGGATCAGACCATACCATCTCCTTCTTGGGAAATTCTGCTTCACAGAGTGGGGAGAAAGGACTGCAAAGCTTAAGAAGAGAACTCTCAGAACAACCACCAACTGGGAGCTCTTCGGCATTATTGTGGCAATATGGTAAGATGCTGTCATTGACATCGATGAGAAATACAGTTGACTGATTCAGCACCTCCACAATTGTGTGAGGAACACCGAGAAAGAAAAAGCCACAAAAAGATGCCTGTCTTTGGAAACTCTCAAGCACATTCACCAACGTGGTTTGGTGTGAGCTTCAGGCAATCGCAAGCTAAAATCCGAGCTCCCAAAGCTGTGCAGAAAGGTGATAAAGGAAGACCTCAAAGAGAGAAAAGCTGCAGTGTTGGCTGATGCGGCAAGAGCCAGAAAAAGTATCCTCAATGTCCGCCTGTCCTTTGAAAACAATAAGACCAAGATGACTGCCCTCTGATATCCTGATGGATTTATCACATCTTCTAGAAGGGCCATGGGAAAGGTTATTCACAACTTCTACTCGGATCTCTTCGATAGCCACATCCACCTCCCCACATATCAAATTCTGCAGGATGGATATGTCATTCCCAGCATTCTTCCATCTGAAATCCGATGCACCATTTTGTTAATAAAGAAGCATACAGCACCTGGTCCAGACAAAGTCAGACCTGAACACCTGAAGAATCTGCCACCAGTACTCATCAATACACTGGCTTGGCTATTCACACACTACCCGTCTGAATGCAAGTTTCCTTCCCAATGGAAAACCAGCAGGACTGTTCTGTTGTGCAAAAAGGAAGACATCCACTATATTGGCAACTATCGCCCAATGTGCCTGTTGTTCGTTGTCTGCAAGTTGTTCACTTGAGTCATCCTGAATAGGTTTGGCAGAACACTAGATGAAGTACAACAATGAGAGCAAGTCTGGTTCTGAGAAGGATTTAGCATGATTGACCATATCCACACGGTGAACAAGCTTATTGAGGTTTCACGAGAGTTCAAGATGCTGCTCTATCTAATATTCATTGATTTAAAGAAGGCTTTGATTCTATTGAAACTGAAATAGTTATTGAAGCCCTAGCCAAAAGGGCATTTAAACTCAGTACATCAGGATTCTCTGTGACCTGTATTACGGATTCAGCACAAGGATCTCACCATTCTACAAGGAAGTGATCATCAATGTGAAGAGAGGGGTTTGGCAGGCGACAACATTTCACCAAAACACTTCAGTACCACCCTTGAGAACATTATGCAACGACTGAAATGGGAAGGAATGGGAGTACTACACCACCTCCGCTTCACTGATGATATTGTTCTAATAACAATAAGCATTAGCCAAGCGGCATGAATGATGGCTGACTTTGACCATGAGTATGGAAAGCTGAATCTCACAAAGATAATGTTAATGAGTAATGGACTAGTTTCTTATGTTCCACTTGCTCTCAATGGAATGAACACCTCTGAATGCAGCAGTTGTTGTACCTAGGTCGAGAACACAACATGATGAATGACCTGGCAACTGAGCTGCGCAGGAAGAAGAGAGCAGCGTGGGATGCCTTCGAGAGCATCAAAGAAGTTGTTAAGGGGACAAAGAGCCTCCGCCTCTGGACATATCTTTTCAACTCAACCATTCTTCATGCACTAACATACGCCTCAGAGATCAGGGCCCTACGAAAACAGGATAAGAATGCTATTTGGGTATCCCAAAGAGGAATTGAAAGAGCTATGCTTGGAATGTCACATTTCATTCAAGTGAAAGAAGGAATCCGGCATTCCGACCTCCATCAACAATCGAGAATCAGGGACACTTACTCATTTGCCAAGGCATCAAAAGTCAGATGGGCCGGACATGTAATGTGATTTGGAGATGACCGCTGGACTAGAGCTGTTACCTACTAGATTCCATGGAACGTCAAAAGAACGTGTGGCCACCCATCTATGAGATGGTCAGACTTCTTCATCAAGACCCTGAATGAAAGGTTTAAGGGTCTTTGTGTTCCTGGAGTGAGCTAATGCCATTAGGCTACACTAGCACATGACAGGGACGAATGGAGATGTTACTGGCGCCTGCTCAAGCAAATTGATGACAAGCGACAAGTGATGATTCCTACCTTCTTCCTAAGTGAAAATCTATGTGGGGCTTTAAGTGTTGTTTTTGTTTGGGACCAAACATGACCCTTCAGTGCTCAGGGCTTACTCCTGGCGCTGTGCTCAGGGATCCCTCCTGGCAGTGCTCAGGGGAACATATGATCTGCCACACATCAAATTTTGGTCAGTTTCAAGGCAGGTATTTTAACCCCTGCACTAGCTCTTCTGCTTGCAGGACAGACTATCTTTGTTATTACTACCAGAGGAACAGAAAGCCAAGGAAAGTGAGGTAACATTATACACTGATACTTCTCTGTCTGCTTTTTACATTTACAACAGTAAACAACAATAGCAGCAAGATATTGATATCTCATTTTATTAATGAGAAACTAGTTATTAGCCAATAAGGTCAGTTAGGCGTATAATTCTTACTATGTTTGATTGAACCAGAAAACCACATTCTTTTTTTTAATGAATGTTTTTATTTATTTATTTTTTTTATTTTATAGTGAGTCACAGTGAAAGTACAGTTACAGATTCACACATTTTTGTTCTTGTTTTTCCCTCATGCAATGTTTAAGAGTCCATCCCTCCACCAGTGTCCGTTCTCCACCACTAATGAACCCAGTATCCCTCCCACCCCCCCAGTCCCATCCTCCCACCCCACCCCTTGGAATCAGCTTAACTAAAGAAGTAAAGGACCTCTACAAAGAAAACCACATTCTTTTAATTATTTCATGTTAGGTGCTTCTTACTTGAACAAGACTTGCATATCTTTGAAGCTTCCTCGACATACTTTGCTTTTCTACGAATCAGAGGAAATTTCAACCAACATTTCAAAAAACCTAAACTCAAGCATTTGGGAGACATTTATTTCAAATTTAAGGGACATTAGGAGAAACTGTATATTCTAGTTTAAAGACAGTTCAGCTGGAGAAATCTCTCACTTGAAGACTTGGGTTTTGTTTTCTTGTTTTATTTTGATCACCAGCTGATTAGCTTATTTTCACACACATTGTAGAAAGCAGTATGCTCCTCTCAGCCTACAGGCCAAGTGTTCCATCTCATCCAAAAAATGTTCAAAGAAATTCTCCAAATAATGTATTATCAAACATATGGCCATACCATGGTGCAGGAAAACTGAAGCATAACATTAACCATTAGGCAAGAGTATAGGAAGAGTAAATAAGGAATCAGTCAGACAAACAAGCCTCCCTGAGGGTCTGGTACAAAATGGAAAGGAATTCTCAGAAGGTAGCTTAATGTAGATTTTCATAGTATGAAAATTTCAAGCAATAAAAAAATTATTTGGCACTAATGGTAGGTAACTTAGACTCACAGGTGTACAGGGGAAAATATAGTTTCTAAGCCTGTTTCAACTTAGGGTATCAAGACAGGAGCTTCTCTAATCAAATGGAACTTAGAAGAAATTATAACTGTTTTAATTATCTTTGGTCCAAGTAAAACTAAACACTCCTCTTAAGATAGTAAAGATATGAGTAAAGATAAATCTGTGCAAAAGTTCCTGAGAAAGAGTTCTGGTTTTCTTAATTCCAAGTATTCAGGATATAAGTTCACAGCACCCATATTTTATCCTTGATATGTAAGTTTATTGGGGAATTATTTTATGATGAAAGATAAAAGCATGGCAACTACAACAAAACTGTACCTGAGAAAGCAAGAGGAGATGGAATCCAGAAGATGAAGAATGAACATTTGATGTGAATAGCGGTCTCTCTTTCTCTGAATCATGATGAAAGATAAATCAAGATAGATCTGTAAATTTGGCACTACACAAGCAAGGGAGTCCATTATATGGATTTTATATTAATTTATTCAATTGTATAATATAATACAAATTATATTGTTTTAGCTTCTTTATTGACTATCATGGATGTTTCATGTTAATAAATTCTTAATCATTCTATAAAAATCCCTAAATTTGGTGCTGGAGTGATAGTACAGTGAGTAGAACACTTGCACATGTTTGACCTGGGGGCTCAATCCTGGGCTCAATCAACATGGTCCTTTGAGCCCAAGCTGGAGCAATTCCTGATGGTAAAGCAAGAAGTACGTCCTGAGCACTGTGGGATTTACCTCAACACCCACGTCCCAAAACAAAATAAAAAAATCACTGCAATGCTTTTCCTTTATATAACTGACCATTATTTATTTACTTAATTATCTTGTGAATGTAAGTAGGTTTTCTCTATATTTTCATGATGATATTCTTTGTTATTATTTATTTTATTGAATCACCATGTGGAAAGTTGCAAAGTTCTCAGGCTTATGTCTCAGTTATACAATGCTCAAACACCCGTCCCTTCATCAGTGCCCATATTCCACTACCAAAACCCCCAGTATATCTCCCACCCCCCACCCCACCCCCTCCTGCGTAACTGATAAATTTCACTTCATTTTCTCTTTACCTTGATTACATTCCATATTTCAACACAAAACTCACTATTGTTGTTGGAGTATCACCCCCAAAAAACAGCCCTACTGACAAGGAAGCATTTGATTTCCAATGCTGAGAATGAAGAGATATGAAGTCGTGCAGCCGCTACCATTTAGGATTTAGTATTTCTGTATTTTAGTATTTTAGTAATTAAGTCCAGGGAGATTTATGTTAGAAATTGCATTATTTCCCTTCCTGGGGCAGTATGGGGCAATGGCTTAGTTCCCAGTCTAGAGACATGGCTGCAAGGAGTTTCTGGGACCAAAAGTAGTCTAGCTGGCCTCCAGATCATGGTCAATCAGGGGCAAAGTGTCCTCACCAAAGAGTAGCCGCCCTGGTTGAGTCTCGGCGAAGCTGAGTCAGTATCAGCCCTGGCCCGAGACTGCCCAAGCATCCCGCTGTTCCAAGTACATAACTCTCTCTTTTTTCTCCTCCCCACGCCACTAAGTTCATAGCTGCTTATAATCCTCATAATATGGGGGACGCCCATGATGATATTCTTACACTTATTTTTAAATTTTTTTCTCAAGCTAGATTTCTAATCATAGGATTTCTATGCCTATCCTAAGCATAGGATTTCTATAAAAGTAATTTTATAAACCCTTTTATAAAATTTTCATTGCTCTTTTGGGCAACCAGAATTTTTCTTCATACGAAATGAAAACATAACTGCCATTTTCTTTAAATATTTGATTTTAGATAAAAAATAATGGCCTTTTATGTGGCATTATTTCCACAGGCATCATTGAATGTATTGTGGTCTCATTTAGAGATTGTATAGACTTCAGGTAAAATTTCTTCTTGATTATTTATTTTAAGGAGCAGCTTCTCAGTTTTTTTTACTGTCAATAGGAATTTATTGGCCTTGAAAATTAAATACACTTCTGCAAATTAAAATCCATTGCAGTTTAAATTCACAAAGATGATTCTTAATCTCTTTCTGTATGTGCCACAACACACACACACAAACACCTCTCTTTTTTCATTCTTTTTTTTTTACTTTTATTAATCTCAGTCATAAAATTCTCAACTCTCAAAAACTGATTCTAAATCCTCTGGAGACAAAAGATTCTGGCAAACTTGGCTCAAGTGCATTGTCTCTTTTCTACTGTGTATTCCCTCTCCACCTCAAAGCATTTCTCTGTTCTTGAGCATATACTTGAGATCTCTACAACCTTGTTAACCACAAAGCTGCTCTGTGTTTTGTTTGTTTTTGATTTAAGCCCACATCCAGCTGTGCTTAGGGCTTGTTCCTGTCTCTGAGCTCAGGAATCACTCCTGGCGATGTTCAGTGAACCAGATAGAGTGCCAGAGATTGAACCCAAGTAGCCATGTTCAGAGCAATGTCCTACCACTGTACTATTTATTTTGCCCCTGCATCCTTTAAATGCTTCACGTTTTTTAGAATAGAGTCACAAGCCAGTTGTCTCATTATAAACTTCTAGTAGCCATGACTACTAAGTGACCCTGTGTCTATCATCACTGTCAAAGATAAATACAGCTTTAAAAATAGAAATCTGTGAGTGTTATTACTGCTTTACAGCACTTCAATCATTATTGCTCTTGATATAAAGACAATCTATAGAAGCTCTAGATGAATTCTCCTTCCCTCTGAATAGCTGGTCACATTATTGTGCAAGTATATTCTATTGATGAACAAAGTACCTACATCCTATCACCCCAAGGAGACCTTCTATGATTATCCTTATGTCACCTCTAGTCCTGGAATTCTTGCCTCCCACTATGCCATCAGTGTTTGGTACTCAGTATTACAATCCATGGTCGGAGGGTTGCCGTTGAGTGATACTGTCTTTTCTTTTATTTTGTCTCTGTCTATTACACAGATAGGTAATATCACCTAGTATTTTTCTTCTCTGATTTTCTTTTTTGCTTATCCTGATATTGTCTAGTTCCATCCACAATGCAGAGAATTACATGATTTTATCTATTCTCAGATCTTAGCAGGTAGGGTGTTTGCCTTGCATGTGGCTGACCCGGGTTCGATTACTCCATCCCTCTCCGAGAGCCCGGCAAGCTACCAAGAGTATCTCGCCTGCATGACAGAGCTTGGCAAGCTACCTGTGGCTATTCGATAAGCCAAAAACAGTAACAACAAGTCTCAAAATGGAGAAGTTACTGGTGCCTGCTTGAGCGAATCAATGAGCAACGGGACAACAGTGATATAGTGATACATATATATATATATATATATATACATATATCATGACATATATATAGATATATAGATATCATGTTCTTTGTTCATTCATCTGTCATTGAGCATCTGGGTTATTTCCATGATCCTGGCAATTGTAATAAGTGCTGCAATAAATTAGGTTTGTGTATATATTTTTTTAAAATGTAGGAGTACTACTATTCAGTCATTGATTAATCTGATTGAATTGGGCATGAACTTCACATTATTTTTTATTCAGAATGTTAATTTTATTTTATTATTATTCTTTCCCCCTTTTTATTGATTCACTGTGAGATACAGTTACAAAGCTTTCATGTTTGAGCTTTGGTCATACAACCATCAAACACCTATCGCTTCACCAGTGCACATTTTCCAACGCCCAAATCCCCAGCATTCCCCCCATCTTCTCCCACCCTATTCCAACCTGTGTGGCAGACAATTTCCCCCACACTCTCTCTCTACTTTGGTTACATTTGATATTTCGACACCAGTCCCACCACCACTCAAAAATGTCGAAAAGGCAATGCTAGATGATTTGTTTTGTATTGCTTGTTATGGATAGAATATTGTGTCCAGGAAATTCTGTGTCGTTCTCCTACAGAAGCTTTAGTTTATCGTCCTTGGGTTCTGGCTGTTATGAGATTACATGGTGTCAGGTACAGTTTGTGGGCGTGACTGCCAAGCTACTGGAAGACTGGGGACTTGGGGGAGGAGGCCCAGTCCCGATCCAAGCAGGCCTGAAACTGTCACTCATGGGTTCCTGCCTACCTCCGCACCACCAGCCCTAAATTTGTCTTTTGATCTCTTTTGAGATTTATGGGTCTCTGAAATAAGGCCAATAAATGAGCTTACATAGCTGAGCCTAATGGGTTTTGTGGGCATGGCTCCCACATACCTAAATTTTGGCCGTTTAATTTTTTGTAAACTTGGCCCCAAGTAGTTGGGGTCTGACCAAAGGCACAGCAGTAATTTTGGGGTACCTGGAAGCCTAAAGGCACCATCAGGCCACTGATGCACTCACCCCACAGGTACAGTTCGACATGCTGGCTGCACCATACTCCATCTTTTTGTATTAATATTTTTATCCTTAAGGTGTAGTTGCCAAGAAGTAGACTTACTTTATCACATAAAAATTCTATTTTTACTTTATATTTTTTAAAATTTTTTGTTGTTGTATTTTGGGGCCACACCCAGTGGCACAAAAGGGTTACTCCTGGATCTGCACTCACAAATTACTCATGGAAGTGCTAGGGGGACCATTTGGGAAGCTGAGGATCAAAGGCTGGTTGGCCATGTGCAACGCAAACACCTACCTGCTGCTGTCACTATGGCCCTACTCTTACTTTCTTGAGTAATTTCAAAACTGCCATAAAAGCTAAACCATATGACATTGCCAACAGTAGTGAAAGAGAATTCCTTCCCTGGTTATTTGTTCTTTTAACCATATGTCATTCTCACTGGCATGAAATACTATCTCATTGTTTTGATTGTTATCTTCCTAATATCTTGACAGTAAACACTTATGAATGTTTACTGGCCATCTGAATATCCTCTAGGGTGGAGTGTCTATTAATTTTCTCCATATTTTTGTGGTTATACATTTTTTTCTATTGTTGAGGTTTATTACTGATTTATATCTAGTGTATTTATCTAATATAAATATCTCCTCCCATGCAATATGGTGTCTTTTAATTTTAATTTGACTTCTGTTATACAGTATTTTTTTAGTTTGATGTTAGCCAAATTATTTTGTTTTGGTTTTGCTTTCTTTCCTTTGGATTCAAATCATTGATATCTTTGAGGTTACTATCCTAGAGAGTTTTGCCTATAGTTTCCTATATTGGTTATATTTCATTTTATTGAATGAGGAATAAACTCTTCTACACCATCACTGTATCACTGTCATCCCATTGCTCATCAATTTGCTTGAGCAGGCACCAGTAACGTCTCCATTGTGAGACTTGTTATTACTGTTTTTGACATATCGAAATATGCCACAGGTAGCTTGCCAGGCTCTGCTGTGCTGGCGGGATACTCTTGGTAGCTTGCCAGGCTTTCTGAGAGGGGCAGAGGAATCGAACTCAGGCCAGCTGCATGCAAGGTAAATACCCTACCCGCTGTGCTATCGCTCCAGCCCCTTCTACACCATAGACTGTTTCATTGCTGTCAAGGAAACTCCAGTGATATCCCCTTGCCTAGTTCACTATTCATCAATATTTTTTACATAATTGTCACTTCCTCAGGAAAGACTGAAGTTGAACCTTTCTAGCAAATATTCTTATCCTGCCACTTGACTTTGTTTGTTTTTGGGCCACACCCAGAATACTTAGGGTTATTCCTGGCTCCGTGCACAGGAATTACTCCTTGATGGACTCAGGAAACCCTATGGGAATGAATCCAGGTAAGCTTTATGCAAGGCAATCAGCATCATTTCTGGCAGGGGCCACATGGGGGGCATAATTCAACCACCTTACTTGCTTTACTATTACTCAAGTCCCCAAAATCTTTATTTCAATGAATTTCTGATTTTTGATGAGCCACTAAGAAAATTAACCTTTTGAAACTTCTTTAATGAATGTATACTCTATTCTGTGTCTCTGTGTCTCTCTATATCTATCTATGTACATATATATATAAAGAGTAGGCTAGCTTTTCTTCTATCCTTTGTCATAAATCTTGCTGCCTCTCCTTGAATCTTCATAGTAGATAACTCTAAAAGTAGTACAGAGCTTAAGGCTATTCATCTTCCATCTTGTTACAAATTAATGAAGTTTGATGTCCTTGTTAGACCTTGTTTCTACAAGGCTGGAGACCTTTTAATAGAGCATATTTGAAAAACAAGGTATTTTGTTTTGTACTAGAAACAAATGGTGATTAATGTGCTCATTGTAATTAATCTGCGGTGACAGATTAGCAGTGCAACAGCAGTTCCTTTCCTGGTGTGGGAGTCTTCCTTGATAGGACAGCTGGTGAGAAGGGACACCAAATTCAATTTGTTTCTCATTTGCATACATATGACAACCATCTGTGCTAATAGCATTGCAATGTTTCTATTAGGTCCAGTGCTTACGTGCAGCCTCTCTTAGGCTCCCATAAGACCTGAGACAAGGGAAGCTTAAAGCATAAATATTTGTAGAGGAAAAGGAATAGACTTAATATATCACAACCTTACATGCCCTTGTGCATAATGAGCAAAACATCAAATATAGGCTGAGAATTGATTTCTCTTACACCAAAATTGATGATCTTATTCAAAGAATTCCTGTTTTGTACATGAAAGCTTCTACATTCTCCTTCTCAAACATCCTATCGAAAGACTGTTCTCTATTGTCTGGCCATCATTCAAACCAATTTCACTTTGGTAAAAACGTTGTTATCCCCTTTGATCCATTCATATACAAATATTTATGGAATATACATGACATTCCAGCACTATTACAGTGGAGGATAAAAAAATAAGTTTTTTAAAAAAATTGAATCTGCTTGCATTAAGTAGAGAGCACTAAAAATAAACAAAAAGTTTTAAGCTATAATAGAAAGAAATAGAAGATGCTGTGTAATAGTGTGATATGTATATTAAATGTAGAGGTCCGTGGTCATGGCAGGAAGCTTGCCATAAGTTGAGGGGGAGGGCAGATAAGACAGAGAATAAAACGGACTGACAATGATAATTGGAAACGATCACTCTGGATAAGAACTGAGTGCTGAAATGGGGTAAAGTGATATAGAAGATAACATTTCAGTAACAGTCTTGCAAACCACAGTGTCTAACACAGGGAAAAAGAGGGAGGGAGGGAGGGAGGGAGGGAGGGAGGGAGGGAGGGAGGGAGGGAGGGAGGGAGATGGAGAATAGAAGGGAGAGAAGAAAAGTGTTTAAAGTGTTTCCATAGAGGCAGGAGATGGGCTGGGGTCAGGAGAGAAACTGGGGACATTAGTAACTGAAAGCATATATTGGCAATAGAATGGGTCCTAGAACATTTTATGACTGAAACCCAATCATAAACAACTTTGTAACTCTATCTGAATATCTCACAGTGATTGAATAAAAGGAGAAAAAGAAAGAAAGAAAGAAGTGGAAGAAAGAAAGGAAGAAAGGAAGAAAGGAAGAAAGAAAGAAAAGAAAGAAAGAAAGAAAGAAAGAAAGAAAGAAAGAAAGAAAGAAAGAAAGAAAGAAAGAAAGAAAGAAAGAAAGAAAGAAAGAAAGAAAGAAAGAGAGAGAGAGAGAGAGAAAGAGAGAAAGAAAGAAAGAAAGAAAGAAAGAAAGAAAGAAAGAAAGAAAGAAAGAAAGAAAGAAAGAAAGAAAGAAAGAAAGAAAGAAAGAAAGAAAGAAAGAAAGAAAGAAAGAAAGAAGGAAGGAAGGAAGGAAGGAAGGAAGGAAGGAAGGAAGGAAGGAAGGAAGGAAGGAAGGAAGGAAGGAAGGAAGGAAGAGAGAAAGAGAGAGAAAGAAAGAGAAAGAAAGAGAGGAAGAAAAAGAGAGAGAAAGAGAGGAAGGAAAGAAGGAAGGAAGGAAGGAAGGAAGGAAGGAAGGAAGGAAGGAAGGAAGGAAGGAAGGAAGGAAGGAAGGAGGAAAGGAAGGATGGAAACATCCAGAAATCTGGGAAATCTCATTGAAAGAGACATGACTTAAACTACAACCCTAGTGACAACCAAGAATTGTGAGCATAACAAAAACACTTTTTCACAAAGAAAATGAGGAATAAAAACAATATGTTGGTGAAGAAATACTTAAGCAGCTAGAGATTTCAATGTCACCTAACATGCTAAATTTGTCTCTAGCTTTTAGAGCTGAAGAATTATATAAAGTAATACAAACAGTGGCTTATGACAATCAAAAATTCTTGTTCACTATTCTGGAGACTAGAAGTTAAAAATCAAGTTTTCAGCATAACCCTTAAAACTATAGCTGTTAACATTTTCATTCCTTTAACCAGCTTCTGGATTGCCATCAATCCTTATTCATAGAAGCATCACCCCAATTGTTTATTCTAGTGTGTCATCACATGGCTGCATTCTCCCTTTGTGCCTGTATGTCTAGCCACTTCTTGTAATGACACTAGTGGTATTCAATTAAACACCTGAATAATGTAGTTATTTGAACTGCAGATAAAGCATGAAGTTCATAATTTTAGAGTAATAGATACACTAAAGGTTTATTATAATAAAATGACGTGAACAATTTAGGATATACTTTCTACAGTGGCCTGAAACTTGAAAGTGACAGATTAGAGAAATTAAAGAGATTTAGAGATATATTTAAAAAGCAGAATCTGTAGATTTTAATAAACTATACTACATTTTATAAAATAAGAGGAATCACATTTTTATCCTGATCAGCTGAGGACTGGTGAAATAGTTGCTGGATTAGAGAATACTTGGGGTCAGGTAGTCCATTTTAGACATGTTGACTTTTCTCTATGAAACAGGTTGTAGGATAATGAGCCAAGCATGTGTCACTCCTGTTTCATATTTATCTATATTTAATCTCTATATCTGTTTAATCTGTTTCCATTCTGTGAAAGTAAGTATCTTGTTCAATGTATCTTTATATTAACATTCCAGGGGTTCTCATTTTGGAGTTATAGATATTTGGGCATTTACATTTGAAAAATTACTTGCTGTGGAGGGCTATCCAATGTATTCCAAATTATTCATCAGTATCCCTGGCCTGTACCCACTAGATACTAATCTCAATCTTTCTCCAGTCTTGACAATTGAAAAAAATGTCACCAGACATTTACAAATGCTCTCTGGGAAGTGGAAGGAGAAGAAATAATGATCCCCTTTCAATAATCACTGCCATAGACATATCACAGGGCATTACATACAAAAGTCTCATGAAATATTTATCATTATGGTGATTGCAACTGTATCTTGACACATAGTTTATCTCAACATCCTTCTATTCACTGAAGGAACTAGATTCTTTTTTTAAAAAATCTTGCAAAACAGCATCAAAATTTCTCATTAATCTCTGGTCAGGCTTCCAGACTCCAGACTCCAGACTGTTTCTTCAGAGTTGAAGACAAATTTGAGAAAACTCAGAATGAGTTGCGAGAGGAAGTTATTCATTTAGCTGGTCAACAAATGGAAAAGTTAAATAACAATTGAATTAAAGGAATCCTGAGACCAAAGCCTGCTTTGATAAGATAGTGGAGGCTATTACCTAAGAAAAATTGCTACTGCACATTCAAATGACTTTGCATTCTAAGTAAAAAGCCATGTCTTGCACAACAGATGAGCATTTAAAATTTAATCAACCAGAAAAATATAGAGAAGATAATATAAACCATGTTATCAAGATGTAATCTAGAATTTATAAATTAATAAAACAGTATCAAGATCAGATTGAAGTTTTATGAAACCAAACAATATATAGCTGCCTTATGGTACATCAAAACTCCTGAAGCCCTGAAGGTTGAGTACAAGTACAAAACATACTTATAAAATAATGAACATAGTTCTCTGCCCAGATGAGTTCCGGAGCTGCCGCGCGCAAAACGGACCCTCTGCTCCTTAAAGACTATGATCTGAGAGGTCTTCTAACCCAATTTGGCACCCGTAGTGGCTTCTTTCAGAAATGCATCTAGACTGTGAACTATGCTACAACCCGTGCCTCCCGGGGAGGGATTTTCCCTCTCTACCCTTTTTTTCTGCAGGGAAGATGGTGGCTGCGGCAGCACCCATGTGGCAAGCGCCAACTTCTAAGACTCCCAACCTATTTTGGCATCCAGAGCGGCTTCTTATAAAAATGCATCTAGACTGTGAACTGAGCTAAAAATATCAGAAATCCAAAACTGCGTGGCCGCAACAGTGGCCGCATGAGCTCATAGAGTCTTCATTCTCAGCAATGGAAAACAAGTTATTAAATGATGCCTTTTCAGCAGGCTTGATTGTTTGGGAAAAATTCCAAATAATAATAGTGAGTTCTCTATTGAAATATTGAATGTATTCAAATTATAGAAAGAATAAAGTGAAGATCATTAGCCACTCATGTGGAGGGGGGTGGGAGGGGATATATTGGGGTTCTTGGTGGTGGAACATGTGCACTGGTGAAGGGATGGGGGTTTAATCATTATATGACTGAGACTTAAACCTGAAAGCTTTTTTTTTTCTTTTGGTGGGGTCATGCCCTCTAGGAAATTCAGAATTTTTAACAGTGATACAAATGGAAAACCTGAAAGCTTTGTATCTTTTTCACGTTGATTCAATGCATGCTGGGGGAGAGGGCAGCTAAGATAGAGAAGGGAACACCAAGTAAAGTGTAGTGGAGGTTCCACTCAGGATGGGAGAGGCGGGCTGAAAGCAGACTATAGATTGAACACAATAGCCATCCAGTATCTCAATTCAAACCATAACACCCAAAAGGAGAGAGAGAACAATAAGGAATTCCCTGTCAGGACGGGGTAGGGGATACAGCACGGGGGAGAGGGACCCTGGGGCCATCGATGGAGGAGAATGGGCACTGGTGGAGGGATGGGTATTCAAGTATTGTATAACTGTAACACAGGCATGAAACTCTGTAACTGCACCCTCACAGTGACTCATTAAAAATAAATAAATAAATATATAAATAAAACATTAAAAAATATTTAAGTAAAATAAGCATTAAAAAGTGTTTAATCTATTAAAATAAGGAAGTAATTGTGATAAGAACAATATAATGGTACCTTTAAAAGATGGACAAGATATAGTAAAATGATGATAAAGATTAGGTATTAAGAAACTGTCTATAGTTTTAGAAAGTTGATGCATTTTTTGAAATTGAGATATGTTGTATGCTAGTGAAAATATTTATTAATGTGTATATTGAAACTTTGAATTAAGTGATACTAAAATAATAAAAAAGAACTGAATCCTAACTTTGATGCAATCACATTGATGATGCTATTTCTTGGATGGGGTTTGACTGCAATTTGCATTGAATAGCTTTAAGTATATTGTTGTGCCATTCACAGGTTGCAATTATAGTTTTCTTTATTTCCTTCTACTTGTTTCAGGTAGTAAATGTAATAAGGAAACACATTTTGTTTTCACCTCCATGTCCTGTATACTACAATCAAGGTTGTTTCTGGGTTATCTTGACAAATAATATATGTATAAGCAACAGACTACCTATTTACAATGATATATGCCATGTGAATGTAGATATATACATGTAAGGTAGCTTATATGTTGTGTGTTATGTAATGGGAAATAAACCTATCCCTAAAAAAATAATAAAATAATGAACATAGCAATAATTCCTGCTGGCTCCTCATACAGCTTCAGAAACTTACTAACACTGCATCCCTGAGGCTACTTTGGGCCAGTAAAAGGGTAATAACAGGTAATGTGTATTAATCACATCAGCCCCCAATAGACTTTCTTATGAATTTATATAAGATCAGGGCCTCCAAACTGTAGCATGTTCCTTGTCAAGTAGAGACATAAATATTTAAACCAAGGTAAAAGAAAACCCTTTCTTCAGAAAATAAAAACTGAACCATTAGCAACCATCTTCTCTCATCTGAAATCTGTTCAGATTTTGATATTTCAAGATGGGGGTAACAAAGGAAGGATAATTGATTTTCAATGTAGGAATAAATCTTGTATTGTTGCTCATCAATTTGTTCTAGCGGGCACCAGTAACGTCTCTCATTGAGAGACTTATTGTTACTGTTTTTGGCATATCCAATACGCACGGGTTGCTTGCCAGGCTCTGTCGAGTGGGCTCGATACTCTCGGTAGTTTGCTGGGCTCTCCAAGAGGGGTGGAGGAACTAAACTCTGGTCAGCCGCGTGAAAGGCGAATGCCCAACTGCTGTGCTATCGCTCCAGCCCTATTACCCCTGATAAGTCTCTCACATTAATTCATATTAGCAAATATATTATAATTGTAAAGGAAGACATTCCCAACAAAATACTGGCAAAAAATCATTAAGCATAAACAATACAGTGTTCTGGTTATCAGATAGTTTAGTAACTCATTCCAAAACATAATTCCTTACTTTAAAACCATCAAGTTATTATTTATCATGTGTGGATTTAGTGAGTAGTCTTGCTTCTTTCTGGATCTTTAGGATTCTTAAAAATGCTAGAAACCACATCATTGGCAAGGATGTGGTTGCCAATGTTATCCAGAATTTTAGTGGAAAATTAACCACTAACATTGATAACCACATCAATGTTATCCAGAATTTTAGTGGAAAGATTTGATTCTTTGCTAAGGAAGCCTTCCCACCTCGCTGTCTGGCCTTCTTCACAACAGAAGGAAGCATTCAGAAACTCAGTGTTCTGAGGCCTGGGCCTCAAAGTACCAGCATGTTCCTGTAATGCTTGTCCACTGGAGGAAAATAATTATAGAACCAGTCTAGGTACAAGGGGAGGGGAAAGTTTTTCTTTGAATTATGAGACTCACTTTCATCCAGTATATCTATGATACCTACAAGCAAATTAAATCATGCCATTTGGTTATAAAATATTATTAAGGTTATATTTTCACAGATTTTGTGCTATGATAAAGCATGCTTTATCTGGTTCTCAAAACTATTTGCCCTCCAGTAACTTGATCCAATATTACAGATATTACAGTTACTTGATCCAAAAGTACAGGAGACTTAAAATGAATTTTTTGTTTACTTTGTGAAGCAAGATATTTTATTGAAACTTATTTAGAAAGACGTGTGAGGTGGAGGGGAGGGAGGTGTGTTTGTTCAAGAGAGAACACAGGCTTCTCTAGAGTGGAAATAAGCAAAGAGACAAGCAACTGAGATATGTATTAAAGAGAGAACATGGGCTTGAAGAACAAGCCTAATATACAATTTTTAAAATGAGAAGAAGGGTAAGGCACATGCATTGCATGAAAGTGACACTTGTCTGATACTTAGCACCACATAAGATTCCCTGAGTGATCCCTGAACCTGAATATAGCCCTGAGCATTGCTGAGCATACCCACCTACCTACCCATCCCCTAAAAATGAGAGTAAGGATCAGAAGACAGCTGTTCTTGGAAAGATCATCATTGGATAATAGTAACAAAAATAAGTTTATTTGACTCTATATCCATCCACACTGGTATCTTTCTATGCATTTGATACATATTTGTGACTTTCTCTTCTAGAGTGACATTTTATTTTACGTGCAGTGCATGAGAAAGAATACATTCTCTCCAGTAATTGCCTATGAATGACAATATACATCTCTATTGTCCTCACATTATCCTAACTGTATTGTTGCTCTAACCTTAGCATTAGTGGGTCTGGAGAGATAATATACTATGTAAAGACACTTGCCTTGCACACTGCAGACACCAGTTTGATATCCAGTCCCTATTTGGTCCCCGCAGACACAAGTTTGATCTCCAGTTCCCCATATGGTCCCCCCAAGTTCCCTCAAAAGAGGGATGTTTGGGTCACACTTAGGTGTTTATCAGGCTTTCTCCTGGATCTGAGCTCAGGGATCACATCTGTGGGGCTCAGGGGACCATATGGGATGTGGGGGATCAATTGGGTCAGTTATGTGCAAGGGCAGCACCCGCACCTCTGTATTCTCTCTGGCCCTAGTTTTTTAATCATGAAAGTGTTTTTTAATTGTGAAAGTATCGACGATGTTTTTTTTTTCTTTTTGGGTCACACCCAGCGATACACAGGGGTTACTCCTGGCTTTAGCACGCAAAAATTAGTCCTGGCCGTGCTCAGGGGACCATATGGGAATATGGGATCCTGGGACTTGAACCCAGGTCAGCCACCTGCAAGGCAAACACCCTACCTGCTGTGCTATCGCTCCAGCCCCTCGATGATGTTTTTTAATTGTAAAAGTATCGATGATGTTAGACAGTGCTGGTCCTAGTGAGTCATTTAGTAACCTGAATTTGGATAACTCATCTTTGGAGTTCTGTATTAAGTATAAAGTAAAAGTAATATTTCCATTTTGTACCTTAGTTTATATGTGATATAGATATTACATATAATACTTGCCTTTGGGAGTCTTAGCGAGCTTAATATTAGAATGGTGGTGGAGGTCGGCTGCCCGGGGCTGGGTCCATAAGCCACACCCTACCCATAAGCCATCTCTTACTGGAGCCAGATAATCTTGTCGGCCACCCTCCAGAACTCACAGCTGCTTCTCCTGGAAGGGAGCATAAAATGAGGCCCCCATAACCATGCCTCCAGACTCTGCACCAGGCTGTTTCCTCTCGGGGCACCCCAAAAGGGCACAGGTGAGAGCCCTCCCTGCCCAAGGGACTCATAACTCTATCAAAAGAAAAAATTTAAAACTTTTATAAGCCTTTTTTTATAAGGGTTTTTTTATTTATCTTCTCAGAAAACACTCATCTTACTGAATTGCAGGTGGGAATGTATGCATGGAGACTCTAATAAGATACTTGGCTCTTGTGGATTAGAAGACTGACATTCTCACAGTAGCAGTGGGCGGTGGGAAGGAAGAGGCAAACTAGAAGTAACAGAAGGATAGTGGTGGAGTGTTATGGGCACTTTGTGAAAAGGGCAGTGAGTTTGTACATTAAAATCATAAGAACAAATACTATTTTATTTTATTTTGCTTTTTGGGTCACACCCAGCAATGCTCAGGGGTTACTCCTGGCTTTGCACTCAGGAATTGCTCCTGGCAGTGTTTGGGGGACCATATGGGATGCTGGGGATCGAACCCAGGTCAGCCTCATGCAAGGCAAACGCCCTACCCGTGTGCTATCGTTCCGGCCCCACAAATACTATTTTAACCTTCTTACCTAAACTACAATAAAAAAAACTGAAAAAGATGTTTAGCAGCAAGTGATCAGCAATTGATGAGAAAGAGGAATGCTCCAGGCCACTTTCCACATGCTCTGGCCTAGCCTCACACATGAGTGAACATATTTCGGGACCACATAGCTGCAAAGCAGCCGCACGACACATCATCATAGAGGAAAATAAATATATATGCCTCTTGGAGAGCCCAGCAAGCTACTCAGAGTATCCCACCCGCACGGCAGAGCCTGGCAAGCTCTCCATAGCGTATTCAATATGCTAAAAACAGTAACAGTAACAGGTCTCATTCCCCTGACCCTGAAAGATCCTCCAATCATTGGGACAGATGAGTAAAGAGAGACTGCTAAAATCTCAGGCTGGGATGAATGGAGACGTTACTGGCACCTGCTCCAGTAAATCAATGAACAACGGGATGACAGTGATACAGTGATTGACTGTAGGTATACTTCATATATATTCATATCAACATGAAATTAAGGAGTGTTTAGGAAACCAGAAGGAATGACTTTGTCCTTGTACAACTTTTAACTGTGAACACCAATTTTAATCCATGTTACTGTGACAAGAACATGTACAGAAAATGTATAGTCTTTTTGTCTAATCAGATTTTTAATAAGCCAAATTTTATTCCTCCATCTTCTGACATTTGATTAAGGCATTAGTAAATTGTTGACATATTTTAGAAATACTTCTTTCACCCAACTATCACAAAATTAAATAAATTAAATGAGAATATGAGACTATTTTTGAATAATAAATGCTCAAAACTATTAGACCAAGTTATAATTATGAAAATAAATAAATTTTTGATGCAATAGTAAGTGAATAATAAATTACAGCTAATGTTATAACTAAAGGAAAGCTCTTTTGGAGAAAGAATGCTTAAGAGTTAAGGTACAGTCCATTTGAATAAGAAGAGAAGTAGTGGAAGGGCTGAGAATCCTGGGCTAAGGAGAAGGGCAATGTTCGTCATCCCTCAAGAGGCACTTGACAGAGTTATCTTTGATTCCAAATTATCAGAGACAGTTTTGGGATTTCCGCTGGCATAGATATGCTTACCCGAGTCCTGAAATAAATACTTACAAGGTTAAAGGTCAGTTCATTCATCTCTGCACTCTGTTTAAAGCATATGGATGATCCATTGTAAAGGAAATATGAGGAAGAGTGTAATAAATTGAAACCAGAAAAAAGATACATATTCTAACCCACTTCTGTATTATTATATAGTGGGGATGATGCCTATGCAAGATAAAAAGCTATGTTTTAAATTTAATTCTATGCTTTAAAAATCTGCAATCAAAATTGCTTTGTCCCCCTTGTCACAATTTGTTTATGTAACTTGCCTTCTATGTGGCATGTGAGCAACTTTACTTTTTTAAAATAAATTTTAATTTTTGCTCAATCAGACAAATCTGGAAGGGCAAAATAAAAAAAAGAGGGGGAAGCTCTAAGCCCATTCCTCTCTCTGAGTGCTGCCCCATGTTTACACCAAGTCAACACATGGTCACCCTTAAATGAGCGGTTCTAAGGAAGCTTCATTCTGAGAGGCCCCAAAACAAAAGCACAGAAAACACACCTTCATGTGAAGTATAAAGAGGAAAAGTTTGGCTCAGCTGTCCTTATCAAATTCAGTATCAATTTTTAATTAGCTGCTGTCTTCATTTGGGCAACAAATAATCTGAAAATACTTGGCTTTCCTGGAGACTTTCTGGAGAAGTTATGGAAAAACAGGGGGCATGACTTGATAAAAGTCACTTCTAGGGACAGTAGTAGTGCAAAGAAGGCTGGTACTGTGTTAACTCTCTACCTATTTGGAGGCTCCAGCAGGAAGAGTTTAAGGTGACTCCCTGTAATTTCTGCCTCCTATTTACAGTTCTGTTCAGTACCTTCTTCCAGCATATAATCCAAGTTCCAATAAATAGAGCTTAGTATTGCACTGTCACCCCGTTGTTCATCGATTTGCTCAAGCGGGCACTAGTAATGTCTCCATTGTGAGACTTGTTGTTACTGTTCTTAATATATCGAATACGCTACGGATAGCTTTCCAGGCTCTGCTGTGCGGGCGGGATAGTCTCGGTAGCTTGCTGGCCTCTTCGAGAGGGACAAACAAATCGAACCAGGGTCGGCTGTATGCAAGGCAAACACCCTACCTGCTGTGCTATTGCTCCAGTCCAACTCAACAGGGAAAAAGATGGAAATTGGAACAAGTGCTTGCTGGCTTTGAAGATGGAAAAAGAGTTTGCCTCAATCCAAGGGAGGATTCTCGCACTGGGAACGAACCTGCAAAACAAAAACAAAGACAAAAAAATTAAATAAACAGGATCTTAATGCTATAAGTTCTAAGAATTGATTTATCCCAACAATGCAAATAATTAAAAATAATTAAAAATAAAAAATTTATGAGGTTAAGCAGATAAATTTTATTAAACAAATTGGGAGTTTTAGACTGTGATCCAACTCAACACTTTTTGGTGTGACAAAGAGACACAGAAAGTTAATATAATGACTTTGTCGGGGGAGGAATAATGGTCACCCAAGACACCACAGGTATCCAAATACCTAGGATCTGTAAATGCTACTTAGACTAAATTAGAATATTAAAATTAAAGATGGATTTCTTTGTTGCCAATCATTTATCTTTAAATAGGGTGATTATCCTGGATTTTTTTATAATAAAACAAGTATTCAAAACTATTTTTATTAAAGAACCATGATTTGCAAAGTTATTGATAGTATGGATTTAGTAATATAATGTTCCAACAACAATCCAACTACCCATTAGAATACTCTATCAAAAATACATATTAAAGCATTTTTTTATTGCTGCACTCAGTACAATAGCTAAGATATGGAATCAAGCTAGGTGTCCAACAAAAAATGAATGGATAGGAACAGTAGTATATATATATATATATATGTGTGTGTGTGTGTGTATGTGTGTTCGTGTGTGATATATATGTATATATATACATATACGTTCCTATCCATTCTTTTGTGCATGAATCTTATGTAGATATAAGATGTATATACACACATATGCACACATATACAATGGAATACTATGCAGCTGCAAGGAATGATGAAATCATGCAATTTTCTGCAACATGGTTGGAACAGGAAGATATGTTGAGTGAAGTATGTCAGAAGAAGACAAATGATGATGATCTCACTTCTCTGTGATATATAGAATACTGGATGAATAAATGTAGTAACAGGGATGCTTAGATCATAGCTATTTTAAAGATGGAAATGGTAGTCAGAAGAAACCAATGTGAATGATAAAGCATGAGGATGATTTGATCAAGAATTTCTGAGTTTGAAATTTAAAAAAATGTAAGTAGATGAGAACAAGACAGCCAAAAAACATTGAGAGAACTATCAGAATTTAATATTTTCCCAGAATAGAGTTTTCTAACCAGTAGTCAGATGGTCGCTACATGCTGCCAGGATATTTCAAGGGGGCACACTTAAAATATTCATAAGTGCCATGGTTACAAAAGAATAATTAAATGGGATTTATTAAGACAAGACAAGCTCCAAATACAGCAAACCTTGACGGAAAGAGGGAGCAAAATCTCATAACAATAATCTCACTCAATGTCAATTGTTGGGGACAGGCACCCTCGCCTCTGTCCCTCTTGGGTGCGGAGGGGGCCTGGGCACTCCCTACCTTAGTTCCTGTAAACAGGAATGAATATGGAGAAACTTGGTGTGAGATCGAGCAATCCCCTGACAGCCAACCTTGACAGGCGGCCAAAGGGCCACCATGCTTTGGCAGCCAGCCTGGAAAGGGGGTCAAAGGACCACCATGCTCTGGCGACCCACCTCGAGAGAAAAGTTGAAGGGCCACCATGCTCTGGCAGTTGGACTTGAGAGGAGGCTGAAGGGAAGATTGACTCACATCCTCCTTGGCCATGCTCAAGGCCACATCTCCTTTTCCATGTTTCTGAAGGTTGAGGTAAGGAACCAAAATAGTAAGAAGGAACCGAAAAACAAGTAATGTTGGTAAAAATAAAGTTGCTTGCACAGCCTGATTAATATTGTTTATGCCGCTTATGTAACCTGCTGATCATTGTTAAAATAAGAATACATAAACCATCTTGGATTTCAATAAACTTGCTGTATGCTGTATATTGCATGTAGTCCTCCCTAGCCCACTCAACTCTCATTCCCTCTCCAAGGGAATCCAACCTCCCCAAGGTTCATGTTGGTTGTCCAGGACACGTCAGTCAATGGGCTAAATTAACCTATTAAAAGACACAGAGTGGCAGGATGAATCAGAAAATTGAACCCAATATTCTGCTGCCTGCAAGAAACACATTTGAACAGTTAAAGCAAACACAGACACAAAGTCAAAGGCTGGAAAACAATAGGCAAACAACTCCCTCAAAGCAGCTCGAGTGGCCATTCTACTATCAGACTACACTGATTTCAGACTGAAGAAGATCACAAGAAAGAGTGAAGCTCATTTTTTATTAATCAATGGATCTGTACATCAGGAAGAATTCACACTCCTAAATGGCATATGCACCTAATGAGGGACCAGCAAAGTACTTAAAACAACTATTCATAGACTTGAAGACAGACGTCTACAGCAACAAAATACTAGTTGGAGATTTCAACACTGTTTTATCATCCCTTGATATATCAGCCAGACTCAAATTCAGCAAGGACATACTTTATCTGAGAGAAGAAATGGAAGAAAAGTGTCTAATATATATATAACACTTCATCCTCAAAAAGCTGAATACACATTCTTCTCAAGTGTGCATGGGACATTCTCCAAGATAGACGACATGCTGGGCCACAAAATATAGCTCCATAAAATTAAGAAGATAGAGACTGCATCAACAGTCTTTTCAGACAATGATATGATTCAAAAATAATTGAATCACACTCACAGACAAAAAATCAAACCAAACACTTGTAAATTATGCAGCTAATTACTGAATAATGAGTAGCTTAGAAAGAAAATCAAATAGGGAATCAAAAGATTCCTGAAAACAAACAAGAATGAAGACATGAGCTACCAGAACAAATGAGATACAGCAAAAGCTATATTAAGAGTACAATTTATAGCTCAACAAGCATTCCTCAGGAAGGAAGAGCGAGCCCACATAAGTAACCCAATCTCACAGCTTAAAATCTTTGAAAATGCCCAACAACAGGAGCCCAATCCATGCAGGATGAAGGGAATAATAAACCTAAGAGCAGAAAGTAATGAGATGGAAGCCCAAAAAAACAATACAAAAAATCAATGAAACCAAGAGCTGGGTGTTTTTCTTTTTGAAAAAATAAACAAGATCTATAAATCTCTAGCAAGACTCACAAAGAAAGTGAGAGAGAAAACTCCAATAAACAGAATCAGAAATGAAAAGGGGACATCACAATAGTAACTACAGAAATTCAAAGGACCATCAGAAAATACTTTGAGCCTCTTTATGCCACAAAACAAGAAAACCTTGAGGAAATGAATAAATTTCTGGATTTCTATAGCCTCTCAAGGCTGAACCAAGATAACTTGGAATACCTGAACAGACTTATTTATCACTATCAAGGAAAGTGAAAAGGTGATCAAAAATCTCCCCATAAACAAAAGCCCTGGCCCAAATGGATTCACTAGTGATTCTTCCAAATCATTAAAGAAGATCTTTACACCCAATTATTTTCAAGTCTTTCCAGGAAATTGGAGAATCAGAAACACTTCTGAACAGTTTCTATGATGCAAATGTCACCCTAATACCAAAAGCAGATAGCGATATCACAAAGAAAAAGAATTGCAGTCCAATATCCCTGATGAACACAAATGCAAATATCCTCAACAAAATCCTAACAAACAGAACCCAACTACTCATCAAAAATATCATACACTATGACTAAGTAGGATTCATCCCAGGGATGCAAGGATGTAACACTCACAAGTCAATCAGCATAATACAACATATAATAAAAGAGAAGATAAAACCATATGATTATATCAATAGATGCAGAAAAAGCATTTAAAAAGATACAACAACATTTATGATAAACACACAACAAAATGGGAATTGAAGGAGCTTTCCTCAGTATAGTCAAAACCATCTACCACAAACGCACAACAAGAATTATTCTGAATTGGGAGAAACTAAAAGCCTTCCTGAGACAAGGCAGATTGCCCACTCTCTCCACTTCTATTCAGTATCATACTAGAAGTTCTTGCCTTAGCAGTTAGGCAAGAAAAAGATATCAAGGGTAAACAGATAGGAAAGGAATAGATCAAACTATAACTATTTGTGGATGACATGATAATATACTCAGTAAATCATAAGGAATATACAAAAAAAAAAGCTCCTAGAAACAACATGTTCATAAAATAAAGTGGCTGGCTACAAAATCAACAGCACAAAGTCCATGGTTTTCCTATATACAAATAAAGAGAAGAAAGAGATATAAAAAAGCAATCCCTTTCACAATAGTGGCTCAGAAAGTAAAGTGCCTTAGAATCAGCTTAACTAAAGAGGTGAAGTACCTATTCAAATAGAATTACAAAACACTGCTTTAAGAAATAAAAGAGAACACTAGGAAATGGAGACACATCTGTATAAAAATACAGAGAGAGCCCATGGAATGGAAAAAATATTTAACAAATATCAGATAAGGCATTAATATCCAGGGTATAGAAGACATTTTTAGAACTCAGCCAATGATGGTTGGAGGGGAAAATTGGAATGGGAGATGTGTGCTTAAAGTAGACAAAGGAACAAACATGATGACCTTTCACTATCTGTATTGCAAACTATAATGCCCCAAAGTAGAAACATAGTAATAAGGAAATTGCTATAGAGGCAGGGGTTGGGGATGCATAGGAATGGCAGGAGGAATACTGGGGATATTAGTGGTGGAAAATGTACACTGGTGGAGGGATGATTTCAATCTTTTTATCTATTCATTTTTATAATGTTTTTATTTTATAAGTTAGTTCACAATATTGGATTACATTTAATATTCAAACACCAATACCACCTCTATTACACCTTCCCACCACCAAATTCGGTATTTTGCAAACCCAATCCCTGTCCCAAAACACAACCGAAAGAATATATTTTCCATTGTCAGTTATGAAGAACTACAGAACATGCTTACAGAAAAGAGTTCATATAGGAAACGGTGTGAATATTGTTCTATTTTGGCAGGAGCCATTAAGACATTCTATAGGATAACACTAATGTGTTGCTAAAGTTTGGGTGATGTGAGCTTTGGTATATATCACTGTATCACTGTCATCCCATTGATCATCTATTTTCTCAAGTGGGTGCCAGTAACATCTCCATTTGTCCTAGCCCTGAGATTTTAGCAGCCTCTCTATACTCATTCTTCTCAGTTGTGCCACATTGGAGGCTCTTTCAGGGTAAGGGTACTGAGACCCATCGTTGTTACTGCATTTGGCATATCAAATATGCCACAGAGAGCTTTCCAGGCTCTGCCAAGTGAGCAGAATGCTCTCTGTACCTTGCCAGGTTCTCTGAGAGGGAGAACTAAACTATAAGAGGTCACATGGCCTCGAATGTGGCTGCACGCTTTTGGGAGCATTGTTTCATAGTCTCTGGATTGTGGACATTGATGGGATTACACGTCGCCAGGAGGCAGTTTGTGGCTGTGGCTGCCAAGCTACTGAAAAATGGGGGATCTGGGTGGAGGAGACCCAATCCCGATCCGAGCAGGCTTGAAGATCTCAGCCCCGGGTCCTGCACACCTGGGTTCCTCTGTCTGTTATTTCATGTATGAGGCTCACATGAACATGTGGAGAGGGGCCTTGAGCATGGCTATGGCTGGGTTCCGGAGGTCTTTGGCTGTGCGGGCTCTGCTCAGGACAGGGAGGGAAACAACCCGCCCTGCTCAGAGGAGCCCCAGTGAAGACAGCCAGGTGCGGGGGCAAGAGACTCTGCATCACTCTCTTCTGGGAACGTTGTTTTGATCCCTGAATCTTGGCCATTGATGGGATTACATGGTGCCGGGGGGGGGGCAGTTTGTGGGTGTGGTATATATATCTGAAAAATATGTATATATGCACACATATATATTTCCCTCTATAATTTGTTGCCTACTGTCTGAACCCCATCAAATATGGTATGGCAATTATGGAAAATGGGTAAGGGGTGTCTTATGATGGGTCCAGGAATACATTCACTCACGTGTGAGGCTCAGCCTGAGTGAATGTGGAGTGGCCTGGAGCATGACCGCGGTTGGGTTGTGGAGGTAGGCTGCCAGGGTTGGGTCCCTTGGGGCAGAGAGGACTCTCACCTGCCCCCCTCTGGGGTGCCCCAAGTGAAAACAGCCTGACTCGGAGTTTGGTGGCATAGTTATGAGGGCCTCATTTTATGCTCCCTTCCGGGAGAAGCAGCCATGGTATCTCTTTATCAATCATTTTATGACTGAAACTCAATCATGAGAGCTTTGTAACTGTATTTCATGGTGATTCTACAAAAAAAAAACCCTATATTTGATGGACCACAATATGGGACTAAGAAGATGCCTCATAAGACAGGAGAAAAATAATTCAACATCATATCTTCCAATTCCAACCATGGTTCAACAAATTACATGGTTTCATCATTCCATGCAGCTGCGTAGTATTCCTTGTGCATATATGCCATATCTTCACACCCATTTCTCTGTCATTGGTCATCTTGATTGATTCCAAGATTAAGAATCATGCCTAAAATAGATAAAACAAATAGAACCAAACAGAATTTTTAAGAGGTTAAAGTCAATATAAAGAATAGAGAAGAAATACACAGGAAATAGAAAAATAAAAACATCTGAACTAAGCTACAGAGATATAAGAAGCAGTGAGCTTGAAGACATAAACAATACAAATGATTTGATCTCAACCACAGATAATCTTATAGGAAAAAATGAAGAGTTTCATAGACATGTGGGAAATGGCATATGATTTTACATTCACTGGTATTCCTGAAGAGAACAAGAAAAAGAACTTGAAAAAATAATGTCTGAAAGCATTCCAAATTTTTGTTTTGTTTTAAATACTGGGGTTGATGGTGGATACACCCAGTGGTACACAGGACTTATTCTTATCTCTGTTCTCGGGGATCACTCCTGGTGCAATTTGGGGGACCATATGGGATTCCAGGGATTGATCCTGGATTGATGAGGTGCAAGGCAAAATCTCTACCTACTGTACTATCTCTCCAGCCTGTCCAAAGCATTCCAAATTTGTTTTGTTTTGTTTTGACAAAAGATAGAAATACACAATTTAATAAAAAGGTGGAGAAAATATATTCTAAAGATGAGCGCTGCATACACTGTCTAAAGAATATTTGTAGATCTTACGATTTTAGTTAAGCAATTGAAATTTTATATGATCAGGAACCAAGCTCAAACTTCTTTAAAGGGAAGTACCTCCATCTGTCATTTCATATATGACAAAATACTGTGTTTCCATGCAAATTTAGCTATAAGACAAGTTGTCTAAATCCTTAGTTCTCAAGGTGAAATTTATAGACCAGATAAGCATGAGTATCACTTGGGAGTATTTTTGAACCAGACCATAAACCTAATGTGAAATCACACCTACTAGATTCAGATTATAAATATGTTTGAGAATCACTTCGTTAGCAGTTTTCTGCTTTCCTCTGATTCAAATTCTCACTCCTATGCTCATTTTACATAAATATTCTAGAATTCCCTCTAAGCATATTAGAAAAGAATCACAGTTAAAGAAGAAAAACTGTGGGGCTTAGAGACTGGCTTCCATGCCAAATCTTTAGGTATGCAATTCGTTTAACCTGCTGTCAGTCAATGTTTGAAAAGTTCTGGAAATTTTTTTTTATTAGTTTATTTTTAATTAGAGAGTCATCGTGAGGGTACAGTTACAGATCCATACATCATGCTTCCCCCATACAAAGTTCAATAACCCATCCCTTCACCAGTGCCCATTCTCCACCACCCGTAAACCCAACATCCCTCCCCCCCTCCCCAGACCCGTCTCCCCCCACCCCACCCTGCCACTGTGGCAGGGAATTTGTTGTTTTGTTTTGTTTAGTTTCCCTGTGAAACTAGTACAGAATATGAACTGGACTCAGAAGCCTCTTCCCCTTTGAATATTTGTGATTCAATTACATGTGAACCTGATTACTCATTATCCATATAAGCAAAGCATAAGGAAGCTATGTGCAGAAAGAAGTTAATTATAAGATCCATGCCTGGTGTATAATTAGGACCATAATATTTTTTAATCTAACACTAATTTATTTAGGAATTTAGATGACTAAAGTTTTGTGCCTTCAGCCTATAATATTACCAGAAACCCCTTGCAGAATTGTAACCTTGTACATCAGGACCTGTTGATGTTCAAATATATACATATATAATTAAAAGCACCCATTACACACAGACTTCCATTATAGCACTATTTCCACTTGGTCATAATTTTATGAAAAATTCCCCAATTGGCTAAAATTTTCCAAGTTTAGTCATACTCTTGAGGTTAACTTTTTCAATTAAACTCCACTTAAGCCAATTTTGAGCTCTTTAAATGAAGGAAAAATACATATGCCAGACTTAAAACTCACTGTCAATCAAGATCCTTTTATTTAATGATTGTTTAACATAATGGCATTAATGTTTCATAAGAGAAATGACCTGAATTTTAATTTCCAGATAATTTCATATAAAGAGGATATTTTGTAGCTTATACACTTCCAACAATTCTCTCAGTGATATCATATGCAACAGAAAATTTTAAAGAGTCCATAAAGTAGTTATTTTATTTTAAGCTGGTAGGGCCACTTACCATCTATGAAAAAGTATTCAGTTAACATATATTAGCCTCCCGCTTTATAATCCTAGTAAGGGTTTTCCACTTAGAAATTAATAGAAGTAACTTAGATTAGAATGGGGGAAGAATGGGTAATTACCACTTTTTTAAAACACCTCTACTTATTGTTACTAATGTATATTATGCAACTTAAAGTTTTAGGTAACTGTATTATTTCTACAAAGTAAAACAACCTTTGATTTATCTCTCAGAAAAATTGGAAAGCTTTTAGGTGTGTCTCTGATAATTTCATTTTCTTTTTTATAAAATGTACTATATTCACTTTTTAGATATACATTTGGGTGCTTGGGAGTGGGAAGCTAATCAGAACATGCAGAGATTTCGTGGCACAACAAACCAAAGCTAGAACAAGAATGAAATATTTGCTGGATTCCTCAAGTCCAGGCCTTTGTGCCAGTCTACAGCTGATGCAAAATTACTTCTTAAATCCAGAGAGGACTCCAGCACATTATATCTTAATGGAGGTGCTGGAGAGATAAAATTTGCCTTAAACACAGTCGACCCCAGTTCAATACCTAACATATCTTATGCTCTACCTCCACACACTGCCAGAAGTGAGCCCTAAACACAAAGCCAGAAGCAAACCCTGAGTACTTATGCCAGGTATGGCCCAAACACTATTCTTTCCCCAAACCTCTCCCCCCAAATTTTAATGGATTTAAATTTTCCCTCTTCCAAGCTAAAGATGTCACATATTGCTTAAGGAGCACACTATTTGTGGAGCTCCAACTGTGTCAGAATGGAGCCAAGTGTCCATTAGCATTCTAGTCTCTGAAACACCACGTATTAGCTAGGTAATCCACATTGGCTATGATAATGATCTTTAACCACTGGTTCACAAACCAGTGTCAGTCCATAGTGTCAAAATGTTGAAAACCACTGGTCTACCAACATATCATGGGCTGCTGTGCAAGATAGGTGCTGGTCTGTAGGTGTGAAAAAGTTGAGAACACTGGGCCAGGTGTGCAATAGGGTACACCATCTAGGTTTGTCTGTTTACACAAAGATGGACTATTGTAAGAAAAACATGTATATTGTCTTCAAATATCTGACCTGCTCACAGCTAACCTTTCATTTCAGGGAAATGTCTGTCTTCTGTGAGTACTTTTCTGTGCTTTTTGCACATTATCTATTATACCAGTCCTGTACACAACAGGACATGTGTACATGCCATTTACTTTATCTAGACTACACTATGTCCTTCTTCTAGTGAAAACTTATATATACATTTAGAGCTTAACTTATATCTTTAGGGAACTTATATAATTGGGTGAGATTCCCCATACATGCTTATCTTTTTCTCATCATCATTTACTTCCTTGCATTGCCATATAATTCTGCTATATTCCTACTAGTTCCAGAACACAGTCCCACAAGTATTTTAATGATATTTGTGGGAGTATATTTAAACCACACACATATATTGCATATATAAATATACCCCACAAATATGCTTAAAATATTAGGTGCTCAAAACTTTTTGTAATGAATAAATTCATTTTAGAACTTTCCAGAGGGAAGTTAGAGAGCCTACCTAAACACTGCCAAATGACTTGGCATAAGAAGAACTTTCCTGGACTGTTTTATGATGTTGTTCTAATGATACTATGTAAGAAGTGTAAAATAAGAAAGTAGACACTGAAGAAACAGTCCAAAGAGGACCCACCCACCCCCCCAAAAAAAAGAAAATCTCAGTAGGTCTATGTAAAACACTTCCCAAGCCGTAATATTGTAAAACTAGGAATGGACCTTAGAGATCATTCATGAAATTTTACAGATGAGAAAAATGAAACCCAAAGTTCCACTGTAATTATTATATGATCTCACTCCTTCTAGGTCCAAAACCATTTCTATTCCACAGCTCTCACAATGTCACTACCTTAAAAGAGATGAAAAATTGAATGGGTGTGGGAAATATACATCAGGAGCATAAATGTTAACACTACTATAAACATGTTACCATAAATACAATTGTAACATATATCCTAAAGACAGATAAATAAAATAAAAGCCACCAAATAAGATACAAGAAAATTAAAATAGTTGAAACGAGAAAAAACATTTAATGGAAGCTGACGCGACATAATTGGAATCCTTGATCTTTGACAAGAATAGGAAAGGAATAGTATTATAGAATAATATGTAACTAGCAGAATATCTGAAGATTATGTATAGAAAAGGAATGAATTTCTTTCTACTTTTCATTGACCAACAGAGAGAGCTTCACCAGAAAGTCCCTAAAGGAACGAGTGCTGTTGTTTTTGTGTTCATTAGTAAAATCTTTTATCCTCTAATCTGCAAAGACAAAGAAGGAAGGTTGGAGAGAAGCGACTCAGATATCACTTATTCTTCCTTATTGTACTGTGCAGGTTAAAACCAATCTCCTAGTACTCTAGACCAAGATTCTGAGTATTAACCCTGCGAAAGTGTGTGACTTTGGTTAAACTTATTAATATCTCTGTGTCACAGTGTACAAAATAGGAATGACTGAACTCAGTCTTTGGTATTGTTGTGAAGATAGAATGCAATGACTTGTAAAGTTGCTGTATACCATACATAGGAAACACTTTAGTGTGACTTAGTATTATTCGATATTTGACATACATATTAAATGTTTATTATGTGCCTATATGGAACAAGGCCAGGTCAGACTGAGATGTCTAGCACTTAGATGATAATGGGAAAATAATTTAAGAAAGAAAAAATAAATACTAGACTTAGAACCTACAAAACATTACAGAATTGAAACATGAACAGAGAAATTGTTGGTCTTAGAAGGTTAAATAAGGATGGCCTTTTGAAGTCAATCCTCTTTGAATTGAAGAAACCAGTCATGAGAAGAGTTGAGGAAAGAGTATTCTAGTCCAAAAAATACTGGTAACAGAAGTACAAATTTTTGAGGTGGGCAAATCCTCAATGCAATGAAAAGGCTGTAGAAGTTTTTTTTTTTTAACAGAAATCAGCTTCTCAATTATATTTTCATATCCTCCACCAGTTATGAAGATTTTCTCATAAGTCAAAAGCATTCTTGGCCTGTGTCCTACTAGACCAAAGCAGCTGGCTGTGGAGCCAGGGGCAGGCGAGCTCTGAGCAGAATGCCACACATGAAGCTTCAGCTAGGTTTCTCCTTAATATCTGGTGTATAAGGGGAATTGTACTAGAAGTTTGGTTTGTTTCCTGTTATAAACCATTTTATTTTTAATCTCATTTCAGTTGGACTTTAGTTCCAATTAAAGATTGAAAAAATTGATGATATTTTAATATCTTTTTCCTTATTTTAAAAGTCACTGCTTCCCCACCCTTGCACCTTTATTTTTAGTAGAAGCATTGACTAAAAAGCAAATTTGGGCAACTCTGTTCCTTCTTCTTCACTCTTTTTTACTTCCTCCTTTCTTCTTCTTCTACTTCTACTTTCTCTTATCTTCCTTCTTTCTTCTTCCTTCCTTCCTCCCTTCCTTCCTCCATTCCTGCCTCCCTCTCTCACTCCCTCCCTCCCACCCTCCTTTCTTTCTTTCTTTCTTTCTTTCTTTCTTTCTTTCTTTCTTTCTTTCTTTCTTTCTTTCTTTCTTTCTTTCTTTCTTTCTTTCTTTCTTTCTTTCTTTCTCTTTCTTTCTTTCTTTCTTTCTTTCTTTCTTTCTTTCTTTCTTTCTTTCTTTCTTTCTTTCTTTCTTTCTTTCTTTCTTTCTTTCTTTCTTTCTTTCTTCCTTCCTCCCTTCCTTCCTCCCTCCCTTCTCCCTTCCTTTCTTCCTCCCTCCCTCCCTCCCTCCCTCCCTCCCTCCCTCCCTCCTTTCTTTCTTTCTTTCTTTCTTTCTTTCTTTCTTTCTTTCTTTCTTTCTTTCTTTCTTTCTTTCTTTCTTTCTTTCTTTCTTTCTTTCTTTCTTTCTTTCTTTCTTCATTTTTCTTCTTTCTTTTTCTTTGCTTCTCCTTTTTCTTTCTTATCTTCCACTTTCCTCTTCTTTTGTTTGTTTTATGTACACCCTGCAGTGCTCAGAGCTCAATCCTGACTCTGTACTCCAGAAGCACTCCTGGAAGAGCCCATGGAGCCAGATTTGGTGCCAGGGACCAAACTGAGGTCAGCCACATGCAATGCAAGGATCCTACCTGCTGTTTTTTTTTAATTCATTTTATTGAATCACCATGTGGAAAGTTACAAAGTTCTCAGGCTTATGTCTCAGATATACAATGCTCAAACACCCATTCTTTCACCAGTGCCCATATTCCACCACCAAAAAAAAAAAACCAGTATACCTCCCACCCCCCCACTCCTAACCCCCCCCCCCCCGCATAACTGATAAATTTCACTTCCTTTTCTCTTTACCTTGATCACATTCCATATTTCAACACAAAACTCACTATTGTTGTTGGAGTTTCAACACAGAACTCACTACTCTTGTTGGAGTTTATCCCCCAAGAATACGGCCCTATTGACAAAGAAACATTTGATAATTAGTTTTCCACTAATGAGAATGAAGAGATATAAAGTTATGTGGCTGCAGTATGGCCGCGCGATTTAGGATTTCTGTATTTTAGTAATTAAGTCCAGGGAGATTTAAGTTGGAAATTGCATAATTTCCCTTCCTGGAGCAGCATGGAGCAAAAGCTTAGTTCACAGTCTGGAGACATGGCTGCAAGCACTCGCTGGGACCCCAAGTAATATAGCTGGCTCTGGATCCTGGTCATTCAGCAGCAAAGCAGCTGTGCAAAGGCATGGCCACCCGGGTCGAATCTTGGCGAAGCACCGGCCCTGGACCAAGACTGTCCAAGTGTCCCGCTGTTTCAAGTTCAAAACACATTTTTTTTCCCCACGCCACCAAGTTCACACCTGTTTAAAAATTCCATATAATGGCAGATGCCACATCGCTTCCTCCCGGAGGGAAGAAAAACCAAGGGAGAAGGATATTTGCCCCCTTAGCCGGCATGGGAGAAAAGCTTAGTTCACAGTCTGGAGACATGGCTGCAAGCCCCTACCTGCTGTTTTATCTTTCCACCCAACTCTGATTCTTCTTAAAATAGAACAAACATGTGAATAAATATTGGTTTGTTCACCTCAGCCTGGGACCAAGCTCCTTGAATTTTTATAAAATTGAAGGCTTTTCTATATGATCCTCTTTCTGTGCAACAATCTATCACACATGGTGAAGTCCTTCCCACTTTCTGTGGGAAGGTTGTGGAATATGAGACTACCCACACCCCAATGTTTTCTGCTTTCTCCTGAGACGGGCTTTTCCCCTCTCCACCAGCAGCTCCGTTGTCCCAGTCCTTCTTGTCCTGCTGATGCTAGCTGGACAGGGATAGGAACTGGATGGCACTTTATGGTCTATTTACTAAGTTCTTTTTGAATTCTATTATCTTTACAAATACAAGATGAGAAAAAAATTCAATTTATGGTTAAGTGTTTTAACAAAAATTCTATTTTATTTTAATTTTTTATTGATTATAATGTAGGAAGTTACAATACAGTTAAAACATATGCTACTGATATATAAACCACCATAACTCTAATCTGGTTTTATTCTCTCCCCACAACCCTACTTCAATTTGGTAATGGGTTCTATATTCCATTTCAAGTGTTTTATCATTGTTCAGTTCTGTCTATGTTCTCATCCTGAACCTCTATATACCACAGATAAATGAGATTATCCTGGATTTGTTCTTCTCTCTTCAACTTATTTTACTTAACATGATATCCTCTATTTCCACCCATATTGCAGCAAACTGCATGTTTTTATATTTTGTTACAGCTGCATAGTATTCTATAATGTACATGTGCCACAAATACTTGATTTCTTTGTAGTTAGATATTGGACATTTACATATTCCTGTTAGTCTAAGAACTAAAATTCCTATTCTATTAATCCATATTCTGGGCACTGTAATGAATATGGATTTCCATATCAAATTAATGTTTTTGTTTCAGTTTTAGATGCTGAGAAGTGGGATTACTGGGTTGTATGAGAATTCTATTCTTATATTAAGAAATCTCCAGTTTTGACAGAGAGAGCGAGAGAGAAAGAGAGAGAAATGCCTGTCATAGAGGTAGAAGGAAGGAAGTGGGAAGGAACCTGACGACAATGGTGGTGGAAAATGTACACTGGTGAAAGGATGGGTGTTGGAATATTGTATGACTGAAACCCAATCATGATAACTTTGTAACTGTGTATCTCACTGCAATTCAATTTAAAAAATAAATAAATTTAAAAATTTTTTCATTATTATTTCTGTAGAGGTTGAAACAAATAACATACCTACCAATAATAATTGAGGATTCCTTTTAAACCACATTACTTCAAATACTCACTGTTTCTCCTATTTTTATGAAATAAAAAGAGAATCCTATGATTGATTAAAGACGACGGTTATACTTGGGTAGTTTGTGGTATTATTTTGTTCCTGTTCTATTAAAAATAACTTTAATCTGGGGCTGGAGTGATAGCACAGCGGGTAGGGCGTTTGCCTTGCACGCGGCCGACCCGGGTTCGGTTCCCAGCATCCCATATGGTCCCCTGAGCACAGCCAGGGGTAATTTCTGAGTACAGAGCCAGGAATAACCCCTGTGTATTGCCAGGTGTGACCCAAAAAAGCAAAAAAAAATAATAATAACTTTAATCTTTGGGCTGGAGTGATAGCACAACGGGTAGGGCGTCTGTCTTGCAGGTGGCTAACCCAGGTTCGAATCCCAGCGTCCCATATGGTCCCCTGAGCACCGCCAGGAGTAATTCCTGAGTGCAGAGCCAGGAGTAACCCCTGTGCATCGCCAGATGTCACCTATACAGCAAATAATAAAATAATAACCTTAAGCTTTAAGTTTAAACATTCTCAGATGTTGAGAAGGGGATCCTATTAAAGCAGGTTCTTGTGCTTGCCTACTGGAGAAGCAGATCTGAACAGGTGGATTACAAGGCATTTATGAATATTTTATGTACCTTTTGCATTGTTGTTTTACTTCACCTTACTTTGATACAATTCTATAGTTGAAATTTGGTTTTACTTAAATTATTCATAATTGAGTGGTTGTGAAAACCTTTATAAATTTTGCTTAAACTATTCCTCTGAAAATAAACATAAATGAAAAAAGCAGATTTTTAAAAGTCCCTCTTCCAAATTTATAGAATGCATAACACTGAATATAATAAAGTAATGTGAGGTATGTACACATTTTGGATGTTGTAAAGTCAATTACATCAATTATACCACTCTGTTTGAGGGTTTTGATAATAAAGGAAACACTGCATGTGTGGAGAAAGGGCATACATATAAAATGCACCTTGCATTCAACTTTGTTGTGAAGCTAAAACTGCTCTAAAAATAAGAACTTGTTGGGGGATGGAGCAATAGAACAGCGGGTAGGGCGTTTGCCTTGCACGCGGCCGACCCGGGTTTTAATCCCAGCATCCCATATGGTCCCCTGAGCACCGCCAGGGGTAATTCCTGAGTGAAGATCCAGGAGTAACCCCTGTGCATCGCTGGGTGTGACCCAAAAACCAAAAAAAAAAAGAACTTGTTTTTGAAGGACTGTCCATTTTGTTTTCCAGAAAGGCTGGACCAGTCGGCATTCTCACCAGCAGTAAAGAGCGTCTCTCTTTTCCCCCACATCCATGCCAGCACTGGTTGCTTTTGTTCTTTTGAATGTGTGCCAGTCTCTGGTGTGAGATGATATTTCATTGTTGTTTTGATTTGCATCTTCTTGATGACTAGCAATGTGGAGCATTTTTTCATGTGCCTTTTGGCCATTTATATTTCTTTTTTGAGCTTCCATATGACCCTGCAATACCACTTCTGGGAATATATACTTGAGGATACAAAAAAGGACAGTAGAAATTACATCTGTATCTATATGTTCATTGCAGCACTGTTCACAATAGCCAGAATCTGGAAACAACCCAAGTGCCCTAGAACATGATGATCGGTTAAAGAAACTTTGGTACATCTACAAAATGGAATACTGTGCAGCTGTTAGGAGAGATAAAGTCATGAATTTTGCTTATAAATGCATAGACATGGAGAGTATCATGCTAAGTGAAATGAGTCAGAAAGAGAAGGAAAGACATAGAAGGACTGCACTCACTTGTGGAGTATAAGATATCATAATATGAGACTGACACCCAAGGAAGCCTGCCTCATGAGTGGAGGGGAGACGGCAGCTGGAATAGAGAAGGGATCACTAAGAAAATGATGGTTGGAGGAATCGGTCGGGATGGGAGATGTGTGCTGAAAGTAGACGATGGACCAAACATAATAACTTCTCAGTATCTGTATTGCAAACCATAATGCCAAAAAATAGAGAGAGAGAGAGAGTATGGGGAATATTGTCTGCCATGGAGGCTGGGTAAGGGTAGAAAAAGGGGGGTCCATATTTGGGATATTGGGGGTGGGGAATGTGCACTAGTGGAGGGATGGCTGTTTGGTTATTGTGTGATTGTAACCCAAATATGAAAGCTTTTAAGTATCTCATGGTAATTCAATATAATTAAAAGAAAAACAACCAAGAACTAAATACTCGATCAAAAGTCTAAAAAATAAATCTGCTTAAATATCCCACTAAATACATGCTGAGAGTTATTTTCAGTTGGTAAAAAGTAGAACAGAGACCAAATAAGAAGCTAAACAAAATGAAAAAGAGAGTAATTTTGGATGTAGGATTGGATTAGACTTTATAGGAGAAGAAAACAAACACAATCAAGTGGAATTTTAGAAAAAGCAACATGGTGAGAAATTGGAAAGGGTAGATAGGAAGAAAATGGGGTAATCTGAGAATGGGTCCTAGATTTTGTCTTCAACTGGAAAGAGTGTTAATATTTTTCAAGTTCAAAATAAAAATCAAAAGGAAACTTCAAGGTATATGGTGTCTGTTTTTTAAAAATTAGGGAGACAGACCTGAAATTTCATATTCTGTTTTTTCCATAAATATAATTAACAGTATAATAAAAAGTTGCTTCAAATAGGAATTTTTAAAAGATATACCTCATCTCTAAATAGTTTTATAAGAGAATAAGTATTAATTTGTTTGGAACAGTAACATACAAGGCTGTTTAGTAGAAAGAAAAAAATCAGATAATCTCTAGCAATTTTATGCATTCTTTAGAAAATGGGGTTACATTCAGTGAAAAATCCTCTTACACGATATCATTTTTCTCCTATTTTCCTTAAACTAGAGAGCTAAATAGTGGTACCAAGTAATTAGGCATCTTCTTTTCCCATGAATTCCATTTAATTGCATTTTTTAAACTATTATTGAAACACTGTGAGAGCAGGTACAAAGTTTTCTATTTAAATCTCAGTCATACAATGATGAAACACACGACCCTTCAACAGTGCACATTTTCCACCACCAAAAACCCCAGTATCCCCCCCCATCCCACGCCCTCCCCCTACCTGTGTGATAGATGATTTCCACATAACTCTCACTCTACTTTAATTTAATTTTTTTTTTTTGCTTTTTGGGTCACACCTAGCGATGCACAGGTGTTACTCCTGGCTCTGCACTCAGAAATTACTCCTGGCGGTGCTCAGGGGACCATATGGGATGCTGGGAATCGAACCCGGGTCGGCCGCGTGCAAGGCAAACGCCCTACCCACTGTGCTATCTCTCCAGCCCCTACTTTAATTTAATTTTTAACACCAAACCCACCATTATTATTTTGGATTTTACCCCAACACTCAGATCTGCCAAAAACTCAGCATTAGACTATTTTTTTCTATTGCTGATTATGTATTGCCTGTGATGACGGGTGGCCACAATTGAGGCTGCACAATTTTGGAATTCTGAAGTTTTAATAATTAAATCTGGAGGGATTTCTGCCAAAAGCTGCTGTGTTCCAAGCTTTGTTTCTGAGTCTCTGGGATCATAGCTAACAAGCAGCTCAATCAGCATCCAGAGGGGTTGTTTGTGGGCGGCAACTCGGGGTCTCGTAGGGGTGGGGGTGGGGAGGGCCAGCTCCACCCCCATCCCATGAGGCCCCGAGTTCCTCATCACTGTGGACCCCTCCCTGGCTGTCCCTAGGCCTCTGGAAGATGGCAGCAGTGGCCGAGCTGCCAGGGGAAACAGGCCAAGTCATGAAACCCGTTTCCATCTGGGGTGGTCCAGCACCAGAAACCTAATGCGTATTCCAGACGCGCTTCTGCCCAAAGACATATGGTTGATATTCAGCAATACAATGATCGATCACCCATCCCTCCACCAGTGCAAACTTTCTACCGCCAATATCCCCATTATCCCCTCCATTTCCATTTCAGTTCTTACCCTGCCTCTAAGGCAGACAATTGTTCAGATACTCTATAGTTTGGGGCATTATATTTGCTTGAATATTCCCACCAACATTCAAGCCTGCCTTCTAGGGGCAGATGCTAGACATCTATATTCCATTGCTCACTTTGTATATCAGAAAAGGTTCGGAGAAATAGTCCTGGTCCCCACATACCAGAGCCATGCTTGTAGAAGCTCATGGTCATCGGGATTCCATCTGGAGAAGGCGGGGAGACTGCACCTGCTCCATCTGGGGCATCCTGGTGATATTGGCCCAGTTTGGGACCTGAAGAATTCTTTGGTGTTGTGGTGCCTGACTACCAGGATTCTTCACTGCTGAGTGCGGCAAGATGGTGCCCTACATTTTTTTTGTTCCTTTAATTTTTGTTTTTATGTTTTTATGTTCCTTTAATTTTCCTTTAGATTTGAAGGAAAGGAAAAAGTCTTGAAAATCATGGCACTTTTTAATAGCATTTAGCAATATTGGAATAAAAAAATCTAAGAACAGAAAGTTTGTTTTAAAACAAATTAGAAATCTGTGCCAGAGAGAGCACACCAAATAAGATGCTTGCCTTGCATACTACAGAGCCTGAGCACCTCTGCGACCCTCCTGAGTACAGAGCATGAGTAAGCCCCATGAACAGTTGGCTCTACCATCTTCTCCCAAAATATTTTAGACATTTTATTGGAATAGGTTATACAATTTGAACAATATAATGTACTTGGGGTAGGAAGCTTTGTCTCCTAACATTAGTACAGGGGAAGTTCCCTGGACCTAGAGAAAATGTCAAATCCAGTCTAGCTCAAAAAAGTCACTTGCTCTCTCTCTCTCTGTGAATTGGTTTAACTTAAAAATAGTTGGGAAAAAAGAGGAAGAGAAAAGGAAAAACAGTGGGCTTTCCTGTTCTTTAAATATGTCAAGGTTCACAAAATGAGTGAGAGTATTAGTTTGATTAATCAAGACAATGGAAATTCTTTCATTTGTTTTTGATTTTAAGACATGTGTAAACAGTCCATGAATTTAAAAAATATTAAAAAGTCATGATTTAAAAAAATTATTGATAGTTGAGTTTCAGGCATACAACAATTCAACACCAAGTCCTTCTCCAGTGTTAATGCCCATCCCCCAGTGTTCACATATTCTCTCCCCATCCCAACCCTTACTCCATCACCACCTGTCAACTTGACGGGCACATTGAAGAGTTTCAGTGGTTGCTGCTTAGATCTCAGGTTTTCAGTTCTGTTGAATCTGTGTTTTGGATATATATCCCTCATTCACTTCACGATATAACTGGAGCTCTGATGCCTGTCCACTATTACTTCTTGTTCTCTTCTCCCCCACCATTGATTTCTTTCCTTCTCTGTCTGTCTCCTCTCTAAAGAAGCTCATGACTTTTGAGAGTTTGTCAACAATTGAACTCATTATCTATAAATATCTATAAGCTTGTAATGCCTGCCTGAGACTGTGGAACTACTAGATGAGGTATTGTACCATGTGTAACGCAGTGGTAATAAGACTTGTAAGCCTGATTTATAAAAAATGTGTGGCTTTGACTTTACACTAATGGAACAAACGTCAGCTGCAGAGTGATAGCCAACAAGGCAAGAATGATGAAACTTCCCATTGCCACTAACTAGAGGTGTGTTCTTGATTAATTCATTCTGTGGAATTGAGTCTCCTCCTCTGTAATATGCCAGCACTGGGCCATAATCTCTCAGGTAGTTTAGCTTAGAAATTCTATAAATAGTTGTGTAGTCTTCTTGATGTCTGTGGCATAGGACAATAGGACAGTATCATTTTGTCCTCTAAAGTGAATAAGTAAGGACTTAATATGGCAAATATACTAATGAAGAATTTCACCTTCACCTGAGAGCGTCAGCCAGATCTTTGAGTGAGAATGGGGACAGGTGGCAGCTCTAGAGGAGTGGTGATTAGTAAATTGTGATCTGGTGGCCGCCACAGGGTGTGGTACTTACTTTGTCCTTCTCTGTAGTAGAAGATGAACAGATGGAGACTTACACATTCACAACACTATTAACCTTGAAGGTGCAGAGGGACAGAAGTCTATAAATGCTTACAACCATAAATATAATTTATTGTTAATGTTCTTCAGTTTTTAGAAAAGTCAAATCACATTATTTCCATTAGGTGAACATCTTTAGTTTTGTAAATTGGACACTAACTGCATAAAATAATTTAGAGGAGAAGTTCCTTCAGACTCTTAAATAAAATTGAAATGAATAATTATTATTCAGTGAAAGATCGCACTGCATAACTACAGATTTCACAAAAACTTGAGAATTATTTTAATTATTCTTGATTGTGTCCTGGAAGTGTTTCAGGTGAAAGATGAGAGCTCTGCTATGAATCTTACGCCATAAACCTGGATGTTAATTATTTACTCTTGCATACAACTGTCATGTCTGTTGCTTTACACAACATACATCGATAAAGTATGAATTTCATATAGAGCACACTAATATGCTTACATTGAGGACTAAGCACAAACAGGAAAGACATGTTCAGATCTCTTTAGTCTTGTATAATATTTATTTTTTTCTGCCCAGTTTATTGACCCAAACTACTTTCTAATATTCATTCAAAATAAATGTTTTGTGTCACTCTACACTAGTCACTATATCACTGTCATTCCATTGGTTGTTCATCAATTTACTTGAGTAGACACCAGTAACGTCTCTATTACACTCAACCCTGAGATTTTAGCAGCCTCTCCTTACTCATCATTCCCAACAATTGGAAGCTCTTTCAGGTCAGGGGATTGAGACCTATCATTACTGTTTTTGTCATACTGAATACACTACAGGTAGCTTGCCAGGCTTGCTGTGCGGGTGGAATACTCTCAGTAGCTTGCCGGGATCTCCAACAGGAATGTATATATCTTTTACTGTATTGGGGATATGAATACACCATGGAGAGCTTGCAAGACTCTCCTGTGTGGGCAATAGACTCTTGGTAGCTAGTTGGGTTCTCCAAGAGGAAGAACAAGGCTTATTAGATTAAACAAGGTTTATTAGATTAGAACAAAGCTTCCAGGAGCTTGGTTTTATAGTCTCTGGATGTTGGCTGTCGGTGGGATTACACGGTGCCAGTGGCAATTTGTGGGTGTGGCTGCCAAGCTACTGGAAAATGGGAGATCTGGGTGGAGAAGGCCCAGTCCCAATAAGAGCAGGCTTGGAGATCCCAGCCCCAGGTCCTGCACACCTGGGCTCCTCTGCCGGTGCCTTCATACATGAGACTCGTCCAAATGTGTGGAGAGTGGCCTTGAATATGGCTGTGTCTGGGTTCTGGAGGTCTTCAACTGTCAAGGATCTACTCGGAGCAAGGAGGGAAACACAACCCGTCCCCTCTGAGGCATCCGGGTAAAGACAGCCAGGCACAGGGAGCAAGAGACTCTGCATCACTCTCTTCCAGGAGCTTGGTCTTATAGTCACTGGATGTAATAACTCTATGCTAATATGCACATATATGTCATACAAATCAAATGCTCATTCCCACATCTACATTTTTGCTTGACTGCCACAATAACTTTCCACTCCTCACATGTATCTCCCTAAATCTTGTTCTGATTTCAAGACAGAAGTAGTTTTCTTAGCACAAAAATTTATTGTCACTTGTCACTTGTCATCCCATTGTTCATTGATTTGTTCGAGCGGGTGCCAGTAACATCTCCATTTGTCCCTGTCACGTGCTAGTGTAGCCCAATGGCATCTGCTCGCTCCAGGAACACAAAGAGCCTCAAACTGTTCATTCAGGGTCTTGACGAAGAAGTCTGACCATCTCGTAGGTGGGCGGCCATGCAGTTTTTTGACATCTTGTGGAATCTAGTCACTAACAGCAGTCCAGTAGTCATCTCTAAATTGCATTACATGTCCAGCCCATCTGATTTTCGACAGCTTGGCAAATGAGACAGCATCCTTGATTCTTGATCGTCGACAGAGGTCAGAACTATGGATTCCTTCTCTCACTTGAGTGTAATGTGATACTCCAAGCATAGCTCTTTCGATTCCTCTTTGGGATACCCGAATACCATTCTCATCCTGTTTTTGTAGGGTCTAGGTCTCTGAGGCGTATGTTAGTGCAGGAAGAATGATGGAGTCGAGGGACCCTCTGCTCCTAAAAACTTTGATTCCAGAGCATATTCCCCACCACCAATATCCCTGGTATACCCCCCCTCTTTAACCCTCCCCCTGCCTCCATGGCAGACAATATTCCCCATACTCTCTATACTTTTGGGCATTATTTCTTTGACACTTTGAAGGCATTCCATGCTGCTCTCTTCCTCCTGCACAGTTCAGGTGCCAGGTCATTTGTCATGTTGAGTTTTCGACCTAAGTACACATAAATACTGCATTTTGAGATGTTCCTTCCATTGAGGGCAAATGGAATATCAGGAACTAGTCCGTTTCTTATAAACATTGTCTTCGTGAGATTCAGCTGCAATCCGACTTTTCTGCACTCACGGTTGAAGTTGGCCAGCATTTGTGCTGGTTGGCTGATATTTGGTGATATTAAAACAATGTCATCAGCAAAGTGGAGAAGGTATAGTTACCAACCATCTATCTTCACTCCCATTCCTTCCCATCCCAGTTGTCCTATGATGTTCTCAAGGGTGGCACTGAAGAGTTTCGGTGAAACGGTGTCGACCTGCCAAACCCCTCTATTTACGTTGATGATCACTTCTTTGTAGAATGGTGAGATCCTGGTGGTGAATCCATAATACAGCTCACGGAGGATCCTGATGTACTGAGTTTGAATGCCCTGTTTGGCCAGGGCTTCAATGACTTTCAGTCTCAACAGAATCAAAGGCCTTCCTTAAATCGATGAACATTAGATTGAGCGACATCTTGAACTCTTGCAAAACTTGAATGAGTTTAGTCACTGTATGTATATGGTCGATTGTGCTGAATCCTTTTCGGAACCCGGCTTGCTCGCATGATTGTCCTTCATCTAATGTTCTGCCTATTCTATTTAGGATGACTCGAGTGAACAAGTTGTAGACAATGGACAACAGGCAGATTGGGCGATAGTTGCCCCTGTCGTGGATGTCTCCTTTCTTGTACTACCAAACAGTCCTTCTGCTTTTCCATTGGAAGGAACCTTGATTTTAGACAGGTGGGAAGTGAAGAGCCAAGCCAGTGGGTACTGGCAGCATATTCTTCAGGTATTCGGGTCTGACCTTGTCTCCACCGGGTGTTGTATGCTTCTTTACTGACAAAATGGTGTGTCAGATATCAGAAGGAAGAACACTGGGAACAACATATCCATCCTGTGGAATTTGGTATGTGGGCAAAAATACTTTTTTATTAAAAAGGTATTTAAGAATTTATTAGCACCAGAAAATTCATGCAAATCAAATGTCTCTTTTGAATCTAACATTCTTTCCCTTTCGATCACACATTAAATAATTGTTAGCACTCATTAGTCATTGTCTTCTCTTTTCATGTGTGCTGACTTTCACATTTTCACAAATAAATCTTAAAAATATCTCAAAAAATAAGCCATATTTGTCTCTTATCTAAGTAATGCCACAATATTTAAATAGTTGTAATTTCAAGGTTAAGTTTTCAAGTTCTTGTTTGATGGTCCCATTCTTTGTCTGCAAACAAAATAAGCTTCTATAAAGAGGAGAAATCAGCAGCAGCCTATAAATGTTATGAAAATGTTATGAAATTGAAGGATGTCAAACAAGTGGAAATTTTTAGACCCAAAACCTTCCAAGAATAAATCAAGAGGTAAAATAGCAACTGAACAGATCATTTACTATCAAGGAAATAGAAATAGTAATGAACTATCTCCCCCCAAATAGAAATCCATGGTCCAGTGAATTCTTCTGAACCTTTAAAAAAGACCTACTTCCAAAACTTCCCAGGTTACTCCGGAAAGGTGAGGAAACAGAAATCTTCCCAATAAGGTTCTATGAGGCAAACATTACTTGACAACAATAGTTATCAGGTAGGGGCATCACTTACAAAAGGAAACCATGGAGCTATTTTTCTTATAAGTGCAGTTGCAAAAGATTCTCTACAAAATGCTAACTGAATTCAAGAATTGTCAAAAAGAGCAGAGACCATAACAAAATAGGATTTATTCCAAGAATGCAAATGTGGTTTAATATATACATCAAATTAATATACCATACCAATACAAGAAAAAATAAAAATTTTCTGATCATATCAAAAGATACATAGAAAATATTTTTAAAGGCCAATACCCACTAGTGCTCTCAATAAAATGGGCATAGAAGGAAACTTCCTCAACATAGTTAAAGTCATTTACCATGAACTCACACTCATACTAACATCCATACTCAATAGTGAAAAACTCAAATCCACAAATTTAATATGGTCCCTATCAGGATACCCATGACAGTTTTCAAAGAAATAGAAAAAACACTCCTGAAATTCATATAGAACAATAAACACCTACAAATAGCTAAAGCAATCCTTGGGAAAAAGAAGATAGATAGCATAACCTACCCCAACTTCAAACTCCACTACAAAGCAGTAATAATTAAAACAGCATGGTATTGGACTAAAAACATACCCACAGATCAATGGAACAGAGTTGAATATTCTGTCACAGACTCCCAAATGTATGGCCACTTAATCTTTGACAAAGGAGCAAGAAATGTAAAGTGAAACAAAGAAAGCCTCTTCAACAAGTGGTGCTGAGAAAACTGGATAGCTACCTACTAAAAACTGAACTCTGATCTCTCTCTAATGCCAGGAATAAAAGTTAGATCAAAGAGAATTAAATACCGGAATATCAGACATGAATCCGTAAGGTATATAGAGGAAAATGTAGGTAGAACCCTCCAAGAAATTGAAGCTAAAAACATCTTTAACGATGTAACATCACTGACCAAACAAGTGGAAACAAACATAAACGAATGGCACTACATCAAACTAAGAAGCTTCTGCACTTCAACAGAAACAGTGATCAAAATACAGGAAGAGCCCACAAAATGGGAAAGAATGTTTCCCCAATATCCATCTGACAAAGGATTAATATCCAGAATATACAAGACACTAGTAAAATTACACAAGAAAAAAACCTCCAACCCCACCAAAAAAATGGGGAGAATAAATGAACAGAAGCTTCCTCAAAAAAAAAAAAAGAAATACAAATGGCCAAAAGGCACTTGAAAAAGTGCTCCACATCTCTGGTCATCAGGGAGATGCAAATTAAAACAATAATGAGATATCATTTCACACCACAGAGACTGGAACACATTCAAAAGAACAAAAACAACCAGTGCAGGTGTGGATATGCGGGAAAAGGGACTTTTTTGGAAAACAATATGGACAGTCCTTCAAAAAATAGAAATTGAGCTTCCATGTGACCCTGCAATAACACTTCTGAGAATATATCTCAAGGTGGCAAAAAAGCACAATAGAAATGACATCTGTACCTATATGTTCATTGCAGCACAGTTCACAATAGCCGAAATCTGGAAACAACCCAAGTGCCCGAGAACAGATGACTGGTTAAAAAAACTTTGGTTCATCTACACAATGGAATACTATGCAGCTGTTAGGAGAGATGAAGTCATAAAATTTGCTTATAAATGATAGACATGGAGAGTATTGTGCTAGTGAAATGAATCCGAAAGAGAGGGACATATATAGAAGAAGTGCACTCATTTTGTGGAGTATAAAATAAAATAACATGAGACTGACACCCAAGGACAGTGAATACAAGGGCCAGAAACATAGATCTATAGTTGGAAGCCTGCCTCATGAGCAGGGGTGGGGGGAGAAGGCAGCTGAAATAGAGAAGTGATCACTAAGAAAATGATGGTTAGTGGAATCAGTCAAGATGGGACATGCGTGCTGAAAGTAGATAAAGGAGCAAGCATGATAACCTCTCAGTATCTGCACTGCAAACCATAAAGCCCAAAAGTAGAGAGTATGGGGCATATTGTCTGCCATGGAGGATGTGGGAAGGTGGGAAAGGGGGCATATACTGGGGACATTGGTACTGGGGAATGTGCACTAGTCGAGGGATGGGTATCTGATCATTGTATGATTGTAACTCAAACATGAAAGCTTGTAACTATATCTCAAGGTGATTCAATAAAATAAAAAAAATTAAGAACTCAAATCCTTCACTCAAAAATCAGACACCATACAAGTTTTCCCACTCGTACCACTACTACTTGTAATACAGTTTTGAAAGTTCTTCCCATTCTATACGTCAAGAAAATAATGTTGTTTTTTCCCTGCCCCCTGCCCTGGGTTTGGGGCTTGCCCTGACTCCCCCACCCCCGCCTGAAGGAAGAAATGAAGGAAGAAATGGAGGAGAAATGTATAATAGACCTATGCAGGGCTATACACCGCAAAAAGAAAGAATACACATTCTTTTCCAGCGCACATGGAACGTTTTCCAAAATAGACCACGTTCTGGGTCACAAATTGCACCTTAATAGAATCGGGAAGATAGAAATTGTATCAAAAATCTTTTCAGACCATGATGAGCTGAAGATGGAAGTTAATCAAACACAGACACAGAGAACCAAATCAAACACTTGGAAATTAAACACCTCACTATTGAACAATGAGTGGGTCACGAAGGAAATCAAGGAAGAAATAAAAAATACCTTGAAACAAATGAGGAAGAAGACACAAGCTACCAGAACCTATGGGACACAGCTAAAGCTATATTAAGGGGGAAATTTATAGCTCTGCAAGATTTCCTCAGAAAGGAAGAAGGGCCTATATAGATAGCTTGACTTCGCAGCTCAAGATCTTAGAAGAGGACCAGCAAAAGGAACCCAAACCAGATCGAAGGAAAGAAATAATAAAACTTAGAGCAGAAATTAATGATAAGGAAACCCGAAAAACAATCCGAAAGATCAATGAAACAAAGAGCTGGTTCTTCGAGAAAATAAATAAGATAACTAAACCGCTAGCAAGACTCACAAAAAGAGAGAGAGAGAAAACCCTAATAAACTGAATCAGAAATGAAAAAGGGGACATAACAACAGATACCAAGGAGATTCAAAAGATCATCAGAGACTACTTTGATAGTCTGTATGCCACAAAACAAGAGAACCTAAAAGAAATGGACGGATTCCTTGATTCCTACAATCTCCCAAGACTGAACAAAGAAGACTTGGAATACCTGAATAGACCCATTAATATTAAGAAAATTGAAACTGTAATCAAAAGTCTCCCCAAAAACAAAAGCCCAGGTCCAGATGGATTCACTGGCGAATTCTTCCAAACATTTAAATAAGACTTGTTGCCAGTTCTTCTCAAGCTTTTCCAGGAAATTGAAAAGACAGGAACCCTTCCAAACAGTTTCTATGAGACACATATCTCCCTAATACCAAAAGCAAACAAAGACACCACTAACAAAGAAAACTATAGAACAATATCTCTGATGAACACCGATGCGAAGATCCTCAGCAAAATACTAGCAAATAGAATCCAACAACTCATCAAAAAGATCATACACCATGACCAGGTGGGATTCATCCCAGGGATGCAAGGATGGCTTAACATTCGAAATCAATCAACATAATACAACATATCAACAAAAATAAAGATAAAAACCATATGATCATATCAATAGATGCAGAGAAAGCATTTGACAAGATCCAAAAGACGTTCATGATAAAAACTCTCACCAAAATGGGTTTTGGAGAAACTTTCCTCAAGATAGTCAAAGCCATCTACCACGAACCTGTGGCAAGCATTATCATCAATGGGAAAAAATAAAGGCCTTTTCTCTAAGATCGGGAACAAGACAAGGACGCCCACTCTCACCACTTCTCTTTAATATAGTACTGGAAGTACTAGCAATAGCCATTAGGCAAGAAAAATATATTAAGGGCATCCAAGTAGGAAAAGAAGAAATCAGACTCTCACTATTCGCAGACGATATGATACTATATATAGAGAAGCCTAAAAGCTCTAGTAAGAAACTCTTAGAAACAATTGACTTGTAGAGTAAGGTCACAGGCTATAAAATCAATGCCCAGACTTCACCGCGCCCGCAGCCCCAGAATGACTGAGGAAGAGGAGGGAGCTGCTTTGGACACCAGCAGCCCGCCAGCAACCTGCAGTATGTGACTTGAACGTTTCCGCCAGGTCCCCTGTGTGGGGGCCCGGCATTTCTCTTTTTTTTAATCTCTCTCTCTCTCCTTCAACTTCTCCTGAGCACAGCACAGCCTCCACCCCACTTCTCTGAGCACAAAATGGAGAGACGCACCCAAATGCGCGGCGCGGCTGGCGGGATATTGAAGGCGGGGAAGTACCGGTCTCCGCCCACATTGGACACTTAAAGAGAGTGCAGCCACGTGGGCTTTCCCACTTCTCCGCGCCTGCAGCCCCAGTATGACGGAGGAGGACAAGGGAGCTTTCCCACTTCCGCCCGTGCGGGGGGGCCCGGTATTTCTCTAGGTTTTCCCATCTTATGAGCACCATAAAAGGGTAAAAGATTGTAGTGATAGAATTTCAGACAGAATTTTCCCTGGACTTTAGACAGAAACCCAAAACCGCGCGGCTGCGGCAGCCTAATGTCATCTTAGTATCAGCAATATGTAATGGTTCCTTCTTAATGGGTCGGACTTTTGTGGGAGATCCTAACAAGAATAGTAAGTATTTTGTTGAAATATTGAAGGCAATCAAAGTGGTAGCCATCTCTCTAGACTGAACTAAGCTATATCCCCAAGCCGGCTGAGAAGAAATATCCTTCTTTCTCGGGAAGAAACGCGGCGTGGTGTCAAACATAGTGTGATGTCCATTAAGCAAACAGACCTGGTGGCGTGGGAATGGGATATAAGGGGAAAAATTATGTACATGGACCAGCGGGACGCTGGTGGTATCTCGAGCCGGAGCCGATATCAGCGCAAGACCTTTGGTTCCAGAAACTGCTTGCAGACACTCTACTAGACTATCAACTAAGCCAGAGCCCCACGCCAGCTGATGACGGGAAATAACCATCCTCTTCGTTTTTTTTTTCCCTTTGTCAGACAGCGTGGCGATTACTAAACAGGCGTGAACTCGGTGGCGCGGGGCAAGGGGGAAAAAGAAAAGTTATGTAACAAACAGCGGGACTTAATATCTCTATATTCTTAGCAATGGAGAACTATCAAATGCCTCCTTGGCAATAGGACTGTCTTTTTCTTTTTTGGGGGAAACCCCAACAACGGTAGTGAGTTGTGTGTTGAAACATGGAATGTAATCGAGATAAGGTGTAAACGAAGTGAAACTTATCACTTACAAGGGTGGGGACTGGGGAGGTGGGAGGGGGTGGCAGGTATACTGGGGGGGTTGGTGATGGAAGATGGGCACTGGTGAAGGGAAGGGTGTTTGAGTATTGTATAACTGGCTTTGTAACCCTCCACTTGGTGATTCAATAAAAAAATTAAATTAAAAAAAATCAATGCCCAAAAATCGATGGCATTCCTATATGCAAACAATGAGACAGAAGAAAGGGACATGAAAAAAGCAATCTCGTTCACAATCGTGTCCCGGAAAATCAAATACCTCGGAATTAGCTTAACTAAAGAAGTAAAGGACCTCTATAAAGAAAACTATAAAATGCTACTCCATGAAATAAAAGAGGACATGAGGAAATGGAAACATATCCCCTGCTCATGGATAGGGAGAATCAACATTGTCAAAATGACAATACTCCACAAAGCATTATACAGATTTAATGTGATCCCTATAAGGATACCCATGACATTTTTCAAAGAAATGGATCAAGCAATCCTGAAATTCATATGCAACAATTAAAGCCCACCAATAGCTAAAACAATTCTTGGGAAAAAGATGATGGTAGGCATCACCCTCCCCAACCTTAAACTTTACTACAAAGCAGTAACTATTAAAACAACATGGTACTGGAACAAAGGCAGAGCCCCAGACCAATGGAATAGAGCAGAATATCACTACACACAACCCCAAATGTATGATCATCTAATCTTTGATAAGGGGGCAAGAAATGTGAAGTGGAGCAAGGAAAGTCTCTTCAACAAATGGTGCTGGCATAACTGGACAACCACATGCAAAAGAATGGACTTAGACATTGACCTGACACCATGCACAAAAATCAGATCAAAATGGATTAAAGACCTCAACATCAGACCACAGTCCATAGGTACATCGAAGACAAGGTAGGCAAAACCCTCCACCATATTGAAGATAAAGGTATCTTCAAAGATGACACGGAGCTAAGCAATCAAGTAGAAACATAGATAAACAAATGGGACTATATTAAACTATAAAGCTTCTGCACATCAAAAGACACAGTGACCAGAATTCAAAGGTAATCTACAGAATGGGAAAGGATATTCACTCTATACCCATCTGATAAAGGGTTGATATCAATGGTATATAAAGCACTGGTTAAAATCTACAAGAAGAAAACATCCAACACCATCAGAAAATGGGGTGAAGAAATGAACAGAAACTTTTCCAAGGAAGAGATACGAATGGCCAAAAGGCACATGAAAAAATGCTCTGCATCACTAATCATCAGGGAGATGCAAATTATAACAACCATGAGATACCACCTCACACCACAGAGAATGGCACACATCCAAAGGAACAAAAGCAATCACTGTTGGAGAGGATGTGGAGAGAAGTTGACCCTTCTCCACTGCTGGTGGGAATGCCAACTGGTCCAGCCCTTTTGGAAAACAATATGGACGATTTTCAAAAAATTAGAAATTGAGCTTCCATTTGATCCTGCAATACCACTCCTGGGAATATATCCTGGAGAAACAAAAAAGTATAGTCGAAATGACATATGCACTTATATGTTCATCACAGCACCGTTTACAATAGCCAGAATCTGGAAAAAACCCGAGTGCCTGAGAACAGATGAGTGGTTAAAGAAACTTTGGTACATCTAGACAATGGAAACTATGCAGCAGTTAGAAAGGATGAAGTCATGAACTTTGCATATAAGTGGATCAACATGGAAAGTATCATGCTAAGTGAAATGAACCAGAAAGAGAAGGATAGACATAGAAAGATTGTACTCATCTGTGGAATATAGAACAACAGCGTAGGAGACTAATACCCAAGAATAGTAGTATATAATACCAGGATGTTGGCTCCATAGCTTGGAAGCTAGCCTCACACACTGGGGGAAAGTCATCCCAGATAGAGTGGGGAACACCAAGTAATATGTGATTGGAGATCCTGCGCGGGAAGGGAGATGAGTGCTTGAAAGTAGACTTGAGACTGAACAGGATGACCACTCAATACCCTTATTTGGAACCACAACACCCAAAAGGAAAGATAGATATCAAATTGGAATGCCTCGCTACAGAGGCGGGGTGGGGTGGGGGGATGGGACTGGGGGGTGGGAGGGATATTGGGTTCATGGGTGGTGGAAAATGGACACTGGTAGATGGGTGGGCTCTTAAACATTGCATGAGGGAAAAACAAGCATGAAAATGTGCGAATCTGTAACTATACCCTCACTGTGACTCACTAATTAAAAATAAATAAATTTTTAAAAAATAAAAATAAAATTGTTTGATATGTTTCACTAGTCAAACTGATAAAATATGTCTGAAAGCACAAACTTATCAAAAACATCAATGCTATACCTTCATTATAGCTTTTTTTTTACTGTTGTTAAAGTAATTTTTGAGAATGTACATGTTTTTAACTCTTATTTTTTAAATTTTAATTCATGGATTATAGAAATATTGCAAGTATTATTTTGTTTTATAGTGAACATATTTTGATGTAACAGGACAATATTAAATTGCTTCTCTTTATATGTATATTGTATAATTATAAAGCAGTCTATAAGTGCCAGTATTTATATTTTATTGATTACTAACTTATTTTTCAAATGCAGTATATTAAAATACTTGATGTTCTTAATTCACAAATGTCTTTGTATCGGATGAAGTCTCATGCTTTCTACATTTTGGTACGCAAAAAATCTATTGAATACAAAAAAAATGAAAAAAAAGAAAATAATGTTAAGATATCCATACCAAAAATAGCCAGTCTATGTTTGTGGATGACATGATACTCTACTCAAAAAAAGCCCTACAAAATGCAAACTTCCTAGAAACAATAAACTTACTCAATATCTCAATACCAAGTTAGGCTACAAAATCAATATGAAGAAATCCATGGCATATATATGTATATGTATGTATATATATATATATATATATCACTGTCACTGTCACTATCATCCCGTTGCTCATCGATTTGCTCAAGTGGGCACCAGTAACGTCTCCATTTTGAGACTTGTTGTTACTGTTTTTGGCATATCGAGTATGCCATGGGTAGCTTGCCAGGCTCTGCCTTGTGGGCAAGATACTCTAGGTAGCTTGCCAGGCTCTCCAAGAGGGGTGGAGGAATTGAACCTGGGTTGACCACTTGCAACTGTGCTATCGCTCCAGCCTGGCCTATATATATATGTAGATATAAAGTGTCTGTATATATAATATATATTATATATTATGTGACATATATCATATCATATCATATATAATTATATATAATTTTAATATATATGCAAAATATGCCCCAAGCAGAGCCTTGACAGTTGAAGACCCCCGGAACCCAGCCACAGCCATGCTCAAGGCCACTCTGCACACATTCGGATGAGCCTCACGCATGAAGGGACCAGCAGAGGAATCTAGGTGTGCAGGATCTGGGACTGAGATCTCCAAGCCTGCTCAGATTGGATTGGGCCTTCCCCACCCAGACCCCCCATTTTCCAGTAGCTTGGCAGCCATACCCACAAACTGCCCCCAGCGCCATGTAATCCCACCAACAGCCAACATCCAGAGACTATAAGACCAAGCTCGGGGCTGGAGCCATAGCACAGAGGGTAGGGCATTTGCCTTGCACGCGTCCGACCCGCGTTCGATTCCCAGCATCCCATATGGTCCCCTGAGCACCACCAGGCATAATTCCTGAGTGCAGAGCCAGGAGTAACCCCTGTGCATCGCTGGGTGTGACATCCCCCGCAAAAAAAGCAAAAAAAAAAAAAGACCAAGCTCAAAGTGGCCTCACAACATCTAGAATAGCTTTGTTCTCCCTCTTGGAGACCCTGACAAGTTACCAAGAGTCTATTGCCCACACAGGAGAGCCTTGCAAGCTCCCTATAGCGTATTCATATCCCAAGTACAGTCAAAGATATATACACACCTCTCAGAGAGCCCATCAAGCTACCGAGAGTATCCGGCCCACATGGCAGAGCCTAGCAAGCTACCCATGGCATATTTGATATGCCAAAAACAGTAATGATAGGTCTCATTCTCCTGACCCTGAAAAAGCCTCCAATCATTGGGAGAGATGAGTAAGGAGAGGCTGCTAAAATCTCAGGGCTCAGCACCAGTGCCCACGTGGCATCTGCCATTTTCTAGGATTCACAACCCAGAGGTAATTGTTTGTTGTGACGTGGCGCGCAAGAGATCATGGGATGGGGGTGTTACCGGCACGCCCTCAGCCCAGATGAGATCTGGAGCAGCCAAACATGACATGGCCCCTCTGCTCCTTAAAGACTATGATCCGGGAGGGCTACTAACCTATTTTGGCACCCAGAGATTTATAGAAGTGCATCTAGACTGTGAGCTGAGCTACGACCCCATGCCACCTGGGGAGGGGGAAGGATTTTCTCTCCTAACGCTTTCTTTCTATGGGGAAGATGGCAGCAGCAGCAGCACCAGCACCCACGTGGCGTCTGCTATTTTCTAGGACTCACAACCCAGAGGTACTTGCTTGTTGTGACGTGGCGCGCAAGAGATCATGGGATGAGGGTGTTACAGGCACGCCCTTGGCCCAGATGAGATCTGGAGCAGCCGCGCATGACACGGTCCCTCTGTTCCTTAAAGACTATGATTCGAGAGGGCTACTAACCTATTTTGGCACCCAGAGACTTATAGAAATGCATCTAGACTGTAAACTGAGCTAAAACAACAGAAATGTAAAACCTATAATCTCCTATAGGAGAATGAGCTCCTATAATCTTCATTCTCAGCAATGCAAAACAAACTATCAAATGATGCCTTTTCAGCAGGTTTTATTGTTGGGGTAAAATTCCAAATAATAATAGTTCTCTGTTGAAATATTTAATGTATCCAAAATATAGAGAGAATAAAGTGAAGACCATTGGCCACTCAGGTGGGCGGGAGTTGGGAGGGGGGTATATTGGGGTTCTTGGTGGGGGAACAGGGGCACTGGTGAGGGGATGGGGGTTTGATCATTATATCACTGAGACTTAAAGCTTTGTAACTTTTGTCACGGTGATTCAATAAAATAGAATTTTTAAAAATAATAATAAAATTAAATCTCAGGACTGAGTGTAATAGAGACATTACTGGTGCCCGCTTGAGTAAATCGACGGACAAAGGGATGACAGTGATACAGTGACAGTGATATATATAGTATATATGTACATGTACACATATGTACATATATAATGTATGTATAATATATAACTGTATCACATATCATCAAAAAACAAAAATCAAGACAAGAATGAAATATTAATTCACACAAGTAAAACTTGTACAGATCAAAAGGAAAATAATAACTAATGCTGGCATGTTTTGGAGAAATTCATAGCATATACCCCAAAGACCCCAAAACTCTAGTCCAAAAAGATATCTGTGCTCCTATGCTCATTGCAGCACCAATCACAAAAGCTAAAATCTGGAAACATGTAAGTTCCAAAAATAGAAGAGTAGATAAAGAAACTATGATACATGTGTCTATGTCTATATCTTGACATTTTTCCTATACACTGATCTATTCGTCTACAACTGTGTCTATATCCCATAGTCTTAATTACTGTAACTTTATTATAAATTTTGATATATTTAAAATGTAGTCAAAATATGTTTTTGTATCTTGTTTCCTTTAAGGAAGGCTTGATTGATTTTAAGACTTTTGCATTTGATAATGAATTTACATATCAGATTGTTAATTTCCAAGAAAATAAACCATTTGGTTTATTTACTGGAATTTTACTAAAATATATATATACATCAATTGGAAGATAATTGGCATTTTGTAGTATTATTATATTGAATAAGCATGATATAGTCTACAATTTTAGAACATGACAGACTCATGGAAAAAATTAAGCATGTACCCTTCTTCAAACTATAAAAAAATGTCAGCTTGACTGAAGTTCTAAATGTGAAGATATATTTTCTAGAACTCATACAAAAGGAATGTTTTACGCTTATGAAGTAGGAAGTGCCAAAAGCAAATCATCAAAGAAATAAACAATAAATTAGACAACACTGAAATACAAATCCAAGATGATAGAGTGAAAATTTAAGCTACAAGGTTGTAGAGACATTTGCAAGATTTTGACTAAGGGATTGTATCCAGTGTACATTAGAAAACCTATAAGAACTCTGAGTAAGAAACCTAAAGAGGAAATTTATAGTTGGTCTTTAAATTTTCAATAGATATAAATGTTCAATAGATATAAATAAAAAATGAAATTTTCATCAGAAAATAAAGTTAAATTTCTAGGGTTCTATGTCACATTCATCATAAATACAAAAATTATCAAGTTCTGGTAATATGAAATAACAAATTTGTATACATTACTGATAGAAATGTAAGCGCAACCAGTTTAGGATACTTTTATTTTTATTTATTTAAAAAAATTAATTTATTTTTAATTGAATCACAGATACACAGTTACAAAGTTGTTCATTATTGGTTTTCAGTAATATAACGTTCTGAAACCCATCCCTTCATGGGTGTCCATTTCCCACCACCAATGTACTCAGTTTCTCTCTGTGTGTCTCTCTCTGTCTCTCTGTCTCTGTCTCTCTCCCTCCCTCCCTTCTTTTGAACTCTGTGTTTTTCAATATATATACTGAAAGGTTATCAGGTATGTCCCCTTTACCTACTTTCAACACTCAGTTCTGTTCAAAATGATCATTTCCAATTAGTATTGTCATACTGCTATACCCTTCTCTCTCCTAACCTCCCTTTGACCCCAGATACTTTTGTGTTAAGCCTCCAACCATTGTCCAGCTCTCCTGGTCCCTATTTTCCCTGGCCTTGGATAGTAATCTCATAATATGTATTATCAATAAATATATAATATATCATAATATAAAGTATATATCTTATATCCCACAAATAAATGAAGTCATTCTATATCTATCCCTCCCCTCTGACTCATTTCACTCAGCAAGGTACTCTCCATGTCAATCCATTTATAGGCAAATTTCATGACTATTTTTCCTAATGGCTCCATAGTATTCCATTGTGGAGCTGTACCATACTTTCTTTAACCAGTCATCTGTTCTCAGGCACTCAGTTTGTTTTCAGATTCTGGCTATTATGAATAGTGCTGCAATGAACATAGAAGTGCAGATGACCTTACTGCTGTGTATATTTGGGCCCCTAGGAAAGATTTCAGAAGTGGTATTGCTGGGTCAAATGGGAGCTCAATTTCTGTTATTTGAAGAATGTCCCCATTGTTTTTCAAAAAGGATGAACCAATCGGTGTTCTCACTAACAATGAAGGAGAATCCCTTTCTCACTGCATCTGGGCCACCACTAGTTCTTTTTATTCTTTTGGATATGTGCCAGTCTCTGTGGTGTGTGATGATATCTCATTGTTGTTTTGATTTGTATTGCCATGATGATTAGTGATGTGGAGCATATTTTCATGTGTCTTTTGGCCATTTGAACTGCTTCTTTGAGGAAGTTTCAGTTTATTTCCTCTCCCATTTTTTGATGGGAGATATTTTTGGATATTTTTCTGTAAAGTTCTGCCAGTGTTTTATATAACTTTGATATCAACCCTTTATCAGATGGGTATTGTGTAAATAATTTTTCCCATTCCATGGACTGTCTTTGTATCTTAGATATCATTTATTTTGAGGCGCAGAATCTTCTTAGTTTCATGTAGTCCTATTTGTTTATCTTTGCTTCTACTTTCTTGGTCAGTGGTATTTCATCTTTGAAGATTCCTTTAGGGTCAATGTCATGGAGGATTTTACCTATGTTTTCTTTCATGTACCTTATGGATTCAGGTCTGATATTGAGATCTTTAATGCATTTTGATCTGACTTTTGTGCACAGTGTTAGATAAAGGTCTAAATTTATATTTTCATATATAGCTGCCCAGTTTTCTCAGCACCATTTGTTGAAGAAGCTTTCCTCCAATTCATATTTCTTGCTCCTTTATCAAAGATTAAAAATCATATATTTGAGGGTCTGTTTCAGGATATTCATCTCTATTCCATTTGTTTGCAGGTCAGTCTTCATTAAGATACTTTTATTTTTTAATTACTAGAGTGAATATACATGTGATTTATAACTTAAAAATTCTACTACAAACTAAGAGATATCTCAAAGAGCTGAAGAGTATGCATTATGCATTCAGGTTCAATCCTGGACTACATGCATCCATGAGTACCACTAGAAGTGGATCCTGAGCACTGCTAGACATCCACCCCCCAAATTTAGTACTAAGAATATACCAAAGATATCGTAAACAGACATTATTTTATGTTATTAAAAATAGAAACAACTGGCTGATATGCTGCCCATGGCCATGTGCTGCTTGTGCCCATGTGGCCAAGTTCACATGGTGCCTGAGCACATGGGTGCCTAAGTCTAAATTATAGTTTATTTATTCCTTTGAAAATTAAGCTCAATTAGATGAATTTTATATAGCAAAGTGTATGCAAACAAAAATGAGTAAAAGATGCCAATAAATAAACACACTAGATAATTGCATCTATATATTTAAAAATGTAGGAGTCACTAATCTGGGAGGGTGGAAAAAGTAAACAGGAATGGGAAGGGAGACAGAGTCTTGTGGGATTTGATGCAAGAGGTAGGAATCTCCACAGTGTGCTCACTTTGCGGGAGTCCATCAAATACATGTAAAGGTTGCCCCCATTATATATGTCTTACACACACATATACTCACACAAACACACACACAAACACACAGATAAACACACACCACTATATTAGTTCTGTTTTTCTGGAAAACCCCTGACTAGAACAATGAAAGGAAAAGCAAAGTTGTGCTGTTGGGAACTGTGTGCAAAATGGATAGGTTGATGGAAAAAACTTGCAATATGTGTATTTCTTAAAATCTTGTTAAAACTCTCCTTGCTCTTCAAGAATGACTGATTTAAGTAGCAGAAAATTTGATAATCAGTAGAGCTACATCAGTGACCAGCTATCATATTTGCTTAAATAATACAAGATCTGGCACTGATTCATTTGGACAAGGTGGACATAATGAACTTTTTTTCATATAGTGAAAGTTTTGTCATATCCTGGGCCACAAAGAAAAAATATGTGGATTTTTAAAAAGAAAATAAATTGGATGATTTATAAGAAAAAATTAAACTCTGATAAAAGCATGGTAAAATTATATAACCATATAAGTAAATGCTTAAATTCTCACTTAAAATTAGTGTTAGACCAAAAACAAAAAAAACTCCACAAACTATTTAGAAACTAAAAATAAATTTTATAAATACCAACAGATGGATAGCAGGCACATAAAAATATGTTCATCATCACTATTATTAGGGATATCCGAATCAAAACACCAATGAGATACCGTCTTACACAGGTGAGAATGGAATATATCAAAAATAATGAGAACAATCTGTAATGGAGGGGATGTACTGGGAAAGGAGCACTAATCCTCTTTTGTGGGAAAGTTGTCTGGTTCAACCCCTATGGAAAATAGTATGGAGGGCTAAACTTAAATGAATTTCCATAGGACCCAGCAGTTCCACTTTGGGATATCTACCCCCAAGACAGAAAAACATGCATTTAAAAGGATGTATACATACCATTATCCACTCATACAAATATGAGTGCAGCACTCATTACAATAGATAAGATTTGGAATCAACCTAGATGTCCAACAACAGACCAGTATCATGAAGATGTGATATATTATATATATGTATATATATAATGGAATATCAAACAGCTGTAAGGAATGATGAAATCATGCAATTTGCTACAACACGGATGGAACTGAAAGATGTCATAAAAATGAAGCTAGAAAGACAAACACAGGGTGGTGTAACATATGTGTGGTATTTAGAATAACTAGGTGGATGAAGAAATAGAATGATTGAAATGTGGGGTGATGCCTAGATCACCCCTGGCACCAGAGGAATGGGTACAGATAAAGTGAAGGGGGAAAGGGAAAGACATAGGCGAGAAGCAATGGGGAGGGGCCAAGGGAACCCAGGCATATCAGTGACATCAAAGAATGGTAAAGTTAAATATTCAGACCAAAGTCAAGAACACGGAAGTCATGTGATTCAAACTTTAATAACCAAACTTAAACGGTGCCTGTCAAGATAGCAGGTGGCTTGAGTTGGAGGTGGGTAAGAGGGAATACTTGGGAATACTGGGTGAGGAAAGTTGACATGGTGGTAGGATTGATAGTGAAACACTGCATGTCAAAAAAAAACTATTAATAAATTTGTAACTCACAGTGCTTCATTAAAATTAAATTGGGGATAAAAAGAATAAATAAAAAACTAAGATATGATACAAACAAAGCACTGCACTGTCACACTGTCACTCAGAAAGCAGTGGAGAGTCTATGCCATAGCTTTTTATCTGGCTGACTTGTTCTGACATTTCCTGCATAGGTTGTTTATTGATTTGCTCCAGCGGGCACCAGTAACGTCTCCATTGTGAGACTTGTTACTCTTTTTTGGCATATCTAATACACCACGGGTAGCTTGCCAGGCTCTGCCATGCAGGAGGGATACTCTCAGTAGCTTGCCAGGCTCTCCAAAAGGGATGAAGGAATCGAACCCGGGTTGGCTGTGTGCAAGGCAAACGCCCTATCTGCTGTGCTATTGCTCCATTCCAAAGAAAATAAGGGCAAAAAGCATTGCTTTAAGTTCATTAGAAGACAGATAAAAAGTTAAAATATTTTATTCAAGCACATATTTCTAATTGTGAATAAAATCTGATCTCAAAGAATAGCATTGCAGCCCAAAGTCATCTTCCTTCAGCACTTTCAGAGCTTGGAACCTAGTTTATTTCCAGTATTTTCTGCTAAATATCACTGGATCAGAGAGGTTTTCTTTCATGCAAATTTCTACGTACCATTAACTTCTGTTTGTATCCAATATTTGACATATTCTGTGTGACTTTGTTATGATCTATATCTTCTCATAAGACTAAGCTCCCAAACAGGAAACTTTGCCTATTTTGTTCCCTATTTCCTCATCTATTTCTAGAATATTCCATGTGGCAAGGTATGTAATTAGTCTAATCATCTTTAAGTCCCTACCTACCATAAGGCCTAGCATTGGAAGATATAACAAATATTTATTAAATTAATATTTCTGTCTTGTATACATATAAAGTTATTTTTCTTTCTGTGATACAAAATTTTAAATGTATTTATTGAGTCAATTTTAACAGTCAAGCTTTCCCACTCACCTATGTAATCCTTTGTTTTTAATAAAATTCTTAATCTTATTAAATTCTTGATCTTCATTATTGTACTATATGCTTTGCATTTTGTGAGCATCTTTGTACCTGACATCTTCCTAAAACAGATTTTTTTCAATCTTGTTTTTTCCCCCATATCTCTTATGTGGGTTATAAAGTATCTGCTTTGCATAAAGAAAGCAGTGGAGAGTCTATGATGGAAGAATATCATGTATGCCATAGCCTTTTCTCTGGCTGACTTGTTCTGACATTTCCTGCATAGGTTTTTCCTGATCACACTAGAGTCGGCAATACCCAGGGTCTAAGAGGCTGATGTGTGTGTCCTTATGTCTCTGCTATGCATCCTTATACCCTTGTATCTAATTTAGAGGGACCAAATATGCACCTAGACTCACATCCTATAATACTTAGACTCACTTTCCATAACATTTAGTTGTATTATGGAGAGATCTTGGAAAAGATTTGTCTTTACTAAAAGAAAAAATATATGCCTCTTATACCAGTTCTGTTTGGCTGGATTTAAATTTTCCACTTGGAAGTATTTATATAAAACAGAAAATTAAGGCTTTATGTTTCTTGGAGATGATAACCCACTGTTTATGAAACATGACAGTTATATATTGCTCTATCTATCATTATTTTTTACAATAACCCACATTTTCTAAACAAATGAAAGTGTGACTTCATTCTTTGTCAATTTCTCTTTATTAACTCAGAAGTTCTTTATATCTAATGACATAACAGTAATATTTCCTCTGGGGCTTATGCTGATAATAGTTTTAAGATACTGAAAATAGGATGGATGTGTTCAGTATCCAAACAGTAACAATGAAGAACAAGTTACTGTCTACTTCAAAAATCTTTATGGCATGTTTTTACTACATTATCCTTGAAAAGTATGGACAGAATAATACAAATCCCTGTTTGCTGCTCTAATTATCACTGTTCAGCCAAATAGCACTTGCTCTGTGACTAATGATTCTAATCTAAACTGGGAATTAATGTTGACAAAACACAAGCTGTTTAGTTTTTGTAAAGGCTGATCAAATCTCCCATGGAAAATAAAGGTTTTACTAGATACCCATAATCAAAGTTATGTTTATTAGAGGTAGGGGGATTTCAGTAAATAGATAATCAAAGAAAACAGAGAATCAAGGTCACTTAAGAAAATAGGAGGTGATTTCAATATCAAGAAAATATACTTGTGGTTATATCACTGAGATAAAATATAACCAAAGGTTGTCCCATGGAAACATAACAAAATAACTAGTATAGGTATATGCTGTGCAGATTATCACATGGATCACTGTCAAACTAGCATATAGTATCCACCAGTTTGTTGAGGGAACTGGGTGTGGCTTTCAGTTTAGAAAGAAAGATATCTGAGGCAAAACCAGAGAAATTCTGGTAACTTTGTAAATCATGAAGAGGTTATAATAGAAAAAAGGAAATCTCTGAAAATTTCTTAGCAGAAAAATAATTCAATAAAAGTTATAATTAGGAAGTATTAGTCTGGTAGTATTAAAGGAAGATATATCTTAATATGTAAAATGTACTTTAATATATGACTCATTGAAAAGAAGTGTCAATGTTTTTATAAAGAGACAAAAATCATGAACTTTCATAGCTTTAGAGGCAATTAAGGTAACGCATAAACTACAAACTATTCAAGAAGCGTTGTAAAGCTTTCTTAGTTCATCGAGTTAAACTATTTCTTTGCTGTCATTCAGTATTCATGAATACTGATATACTAGCCTTGTCACATAGGAAGACTTCAGGCAGCCTAGGGACCTCTTGAATTCTTTTCATGTCACTTTATCTTTGCTGGAAAGTAGCACTGATAGCCAAAAAACCACATGTTGTATAAGTCTCCTGCAGTTCCCTTTTGTGAAATAGTTGAAATACCACTAATTCTCAGATGAATAAAGAACAGATCCCTGGATCTGTTAACTCATATACAACAATTAATAGATATTAGTAAAAACCAACTTTTACAATTTTATCACATGAAGAAATGGACTTTGCAAAATATGGCAGTAATGCTGAAACTTTCAGGACTTCAGCCAAATCATTGATGGCCAAAGTCAATGCTTCTCTGGTTTATTTGTCTTGTTTGTCTACATTAACTTCTGTTGAGTTCAACAAAAGTCTTCCCTCCTAGTTGAATATTTCTCAGCCCCTCCAGCTCACAAAGGTGCTTGAATTCGGCTAAACCAATTTTACCAGTAGCACAAAATATTTACCTTGTTCTCTTCTTATCTTTCCATATATAAATGTTCTCTCCAGCTATATTATAGACCCTTAAATACTGACACCATATTTTATGTCCTCTATGTTTAACTGTTTAGGAAGAATATAGGGGTGCTGAGGTTAATATTGCTCTAAAAATGCCTTATTTAAATTATATTGTTTTTATACTCTGGGACATGAGAAATTATCAGCCATATTTTTTATCAAAAAGAGCATACTATTCAGATACGTATCTAGCAGGTTACTTCCAGCTATCTTTTCTTCAAGAGTAGGATCAGCTGAACCAAAATATCATATCTGATATCATCTAAGATGATATCTTTTCAAGTATCTAAGATTGTCAGATATAACACAAGATGCTATAAAATTTGACCTTTAGATAAACTGTAAATGGTTGTTTTAATATAATTATATGCTATGCAATATTGGTGACATCATGTGTTTAAAGTGTTCTTTGCTTATCTTTAATTCAAATTTAACTGGAAATCTTGTATTTTTTTCTGACTAAACTTCTGAGAGGTCTTAGTACTAGGAAAATAATTTTTTGACCTAATGTGAAGTATTGTTAGCAAGCAATATTCCTTTTGAATTTCTGTGAAGGGCTACTAAGTCTTTGTTGAACTAATAACACAAGGCTTAGTTAACACAGTTTCTCCTCTGAAGTGTTACTTCCTTCATCTTCTATTTGTCTGACTAAGGCAGTAAAACATTTTTTTATAACTTTTTCATTCACAGAAAGTTTCAGAGCACCTATCCTCAGACATCTCTCCATCTCAATGTTGCAGTGAAGCGAAACCTTCCCAAAGAAACCAGAAAGCACTCAAAGGATATGGAGGGAGAACAATGGTTTTATATCACTAGTGGGATCAGATGGTTTGCACCAAAAATGGATAAGCCCTGAGTTACATCAAACAAGCATTTTTATACAGCACTCATTAGATAGAGACCCTGACGGCTTTGTAATGGCCTTTCATTGACCCTTCCTTATCCCAGTTGGGGATCCAGTTATATGTTTTATAACCCTTTTCCTCCCTAGAGCTCATCTGGGTCACACTCCAGTTAGTTTAGCATTCTACAAAGGAATTTTTCATTTGTATCCACACGACTACTATTTTTTAATCTGAGAAACTGAGATAGATAAGTACCTACCCAACATTGCAGAGTAAACTAAATCACAAGTTGCATATTTTTCTGGTAAATGCCTTATATCTGTAAGTTTAACCTAAGAAAATAATTAGACATATGAAATATACATATATTAGTAAACATACTTAAATTGTCAAGAATAATAATGACTGATCTTATGCCATCCATACACTTCTTTCTCTCCTCACTCTTCATTTTAAAAGAAGGGACATTCTAAGTAATCTACTTTTCTAGAATTAAATTCTGACACAAAACAACCTGAACCAATGATCTAGTTTGTTGAAAGTCATGGAAGTAAAGATAAACAAAGGGGATTTCGTCAAACTAAGAAGGGTCTGAACTGCAAAAGAAACATGAACCAGAATCAAAAAGAACTCAGCAACGAGAATAGGATATCTCACCACCACTCAACTCATTGGATGAATAGTTAATAGCCAAAACATATACAGCACTGGTATAAATTTACAAAAAGTTAAAACTACACAAAAATCAATCCCATTTAAAACATGGTGCATGTGTGTGAGGGGAAGTGAGGTGAACAGAAGCTGATGCCAAACATCACCCTGATAACAAAATCAGATAGAGATGCCACACAAAAAAGAAAATTACAGGCCAGTACCCCTGATGAACACAGATGCAAAGATCCTCAACAAAGTACTAGCAAATAGCATCCAACAACTCATCAAAAAGATAATACACCATGACCAAATCGGATTCATCACAGGGATGAAAGAATGGATTAACATTTTCAAGTCAATCAACATAATATACCATATCATATAGATAAAAGAAAAGATAAAAACCACATAATCCTATCAGTAGATGCAGAGAAAGCATTTGACAAGATCCAGCACTCATTCAAGATAAAAACTCTCAACAAAATGGGAATTAAAAGAACTTTTCTCAATATAGTCAAAGCCATCTATCACAAGCCCACATCAAGCACTATCCTCAATGGGGAAAAACCGAAAGTCTTCCCTCTAAGAAGAAAAGTTTGCCCATTTTCTTTCCTCTAATTATACTGGAAGCACTTGCCATAGCAGTTAGGCAAGAAAAAGATATCAAGAGCATCCAGAGAAAAAAGAAGTCAAGTTTTCACTATTTGCAGGTGACATATTTTACGAAGAAAACCCTAGAGATTCTGCATAAAAAGCTACTGCAAACAATAAATTTGTTTAGTAAAATAGCATTTCACAAGATCAATTCCCAAACATCTATGGCTTTCCAATATGCAAATAATGAAAGAGAAGAAAGCCATATTAGAAAAAAATCCCATTCACAATTATGCCTCGGAAAATCAAGTACCTCAGAATCAGCTTAACTGAAGATGTGAAGGACCTATACACAATAAAAACCTATGAAACTATATTTCAAGAAATAAAAGAGGATACAAGGAAATGGAAACATATCCACTGCCCATGGGTCGGAAGGACTAACATTGTCAAAATCGCAATATTCTTCAAAGCATTATACAGATTCAATGCAGTACCCATGTCACTATTCAAATAAATATATCAAACACTCTTGAAATTCTTATGGAAGAGCTAAAGAAATTCTTGGGAAAAAGAAAATGGGAGGCATAGCATTCTCCAACTTCTAACTCTACTAGAAAGAGATAGTAATCAAAACATCATGGTATTGGAATAAAGATAGATCAGAAGATCAGTGGAATAGAGTTGAATATCCAAACAACTGCCCTCACATATTTGATCACCTAAACTTAGATAAAAGGGCGAGAAATGTGAAGTGGAGCAAGGAAAGCCTCTTGAACAAGTGGGGAAACTGGACAGTTACATGCAGTATAATGAACTAACACTCCTTTCTTACTCCAGGCACAAAAGTCAGATCAAAATGGATTAAAAACTTCAATATCAGACCTGAATCCTAAAGACACATAGAGGAAAATGTGGGCAGAACCCTCCATGGCATTGAAGCTAAAAGAATCTTCAAGGAGCAAAGCTAAGAAATGGGATTATCTTAAATTAAGAAGCTTCTGCACCTCAAAAGAAGTAGTGACCAAGATACAAAGACAGCACACAGATTGGGAAAAATTATTTATACAATATCCATGTTATAAATGGTTAACATCCAAGATATATAAGGTACTGGTAGAACTTTACAAGAAAATACACACAACCCCATTAAAAACTGAGGAGCAAAGATGAACAGAAACTACCTCAAAGAAAGAATACAAATGTCCAAAGACATCTAAAAATATTCTACATCACTATATCATCAGAGAGATGCAAATCAAAACAACAATAAGATGTCATCTCACACCACAGAAACTAGCACACAATAAAAAGAAAAAGAGCAACCAATGATGGCATAGATGCAGGGAGGAAGGAATTTTTCTTCATTGTTGGTGGGAATGCTGACTTGTTCAGCCTTTCTGAAAAACAATATGGGTATTCCTCAAAAACCTAGAAATTGAGCCTCCATACAACCCTGCAATACCACTTCTGGGATTATACCTACACCGTTGCTTAAAAACTCACAGAAGAAATTCTATCTACACTTCTACATCTATTGCAGAACTGTTCACAACAGCTGGAATCTGGAACAACCTGAATGCCCAAGAAGAGATGACTGGTTAAAGAAACTATGGTACATCTACACAATTGAATACTATACAGCTATTAGGAAAATTAAGTTATGAAATTTTCTTATAAATGGATGGACATGGAGCACACCATGCTGAGTAAAATGAGTCAGAATAAGAAATATAGACATAGAATGATTGGATTCTTTTGTGTCATAGTAAAAACATAATATGGTACTAATACCCAAAGACAGTAGAAGCAAGGGTCAGGAGGACTGGTCCACAGTTGGAAGCCTGCCTCAAGTGCTGGGGGAGAAGGCAATTGGGATCAAGAAGGGACCATTATGATAAACATAGTTGGAAATCATCACTGAGTAAGAATTGCATGATGAAAATAGTTAAAGGAACAAATACTATCACCTCTCAGTATCTGTATGACACAGAATTTGAGTGCATAAAGTGGAACAAGGGAAGTATCTTCAACAAATGTTTTGAGGGGCTGGAGCAATAGCACAGCAGGTAGAGCATTTGCCTTGCATGTGGCCAACCCAGGCTCAATTCCCAGCATCCTATATGGTGCCCTGAGCACCACCAGGAATAATTCCTGAGTGCCTGAGCCATGAGTAACATCTGTGCATCGCCAAGTGTGACCCCCAAAAAACAAAAACAAAAACAAATGTTTTGAGAAAAGTGAATAGTCACTTTTTCATAAAATGAACTAAAACTGTATTATACATCCTTCACAAAAGTTAGCTCTGAGTGAATTAAAGACCACAATATTTGACGTGAATACAAAAAATACATGAAAGATGGGACTGGAGTGATAGCACAGCGTGTAGGGCATTTGCCTTGCATGCGGCCAACCCGGCTTCGATTCCCAGCATCCCACATGGTCCCCTGAGCACTGCCAGGGGTAATTCCTGAGTGCAGAGCCAGGAATAACCCCCGTGCATTGCCAGGTGTGACCCAAAAAGCAAAAAAAAAATACATAAAAGAAATCAAAGGCAGAACTTTCTAAGATATAGACCTCAATACTGTCTTCAGTGACTTAACTTCAGTGGCAAGATAATAAATAAATAAATAAATAAATAAATAAATAAATGTGACTACATCAAAATAAAAAATTTGCATGGCAGAAGAAACTGCTTTAAAATAAAAAGATACCCTAGTGAGAGTGAAAAAATATTTATGCACACTGCCTGAGATAAATGGTTAATATCCAAGATATGCAAAGCCTTCACAAAGCTAAACAACAACAAAGACCTCATAAAAATGGAAAGTGGAGTTGACCACTTATTTCCTCAAAGACATATGGGTGTCATATGTAAGAAAATGTTTTTATCTTCACTTATCAGGGAAATGCAAATAAAAACAAATGCAAATAAAAAATTAGATCCCAAATTTTGTACAAGATCCTATTTTGTTCAAGAATAGCACATATAAAAGAGAATCATGGTCACTTAGTTGTAACAAGCAAAATAAACAATTTTGAGCCTGCAGGGGACAGGAACGCAGGGTGGTTGAGAAAACGGGGCAATGCTGGGGAAGGGGTCACTCTGGTGGTGGGACTGGTACTGAGACAATGAGTGCCATACAGCTGTACTAAGAACAGCTTTGTAAACCATGGTGTTTAAATAAAGTAGGAAAGAAAAAAGGAAAAAAGAAAGAAAGGAACTTAGGAAAGGGAGTAACAAGAAAGAGAAAGCAACCAGTGCTTGCAGGAGTGTGATGAAAAAGGAATTCTCAATATCTGTTGGTTGAAATGATATCTTATTGAGTCTCTATTGAAAGCACTGTGGATATTTCTAAAAAATAGCAAAACTAAAATTTCCATAAGACCCAGAAAATCTATTTCTTGGCATTTCAAAAGACAAAAATACTTGAGCTACAAAGATAATAGAGGGATTAATGCACTTGCTTTGCACATGGCTGACCCTGAGTCAGCTCCTTGGCACGTGGTCCCAAAAGAGTCACCAGGAATGATCTTGAGCAAAGAACCAAGAATAAACCCAAACCACAACTGCATATATCCCAGACCTCCATATAATCAATTTAAAAGAATATAAGTACACCTGTGTTTATTGAAGTAAAATCACTGTATCAGTCTCATCCTATTGCTCATCGATTTGCTCAAGCGGGCACCAGTAACGTCTCCATTGTGAGACTTGTTGTTACTGTTTTTGGCTTATCGAATATGCCCTGGGGAGCTTTCCAGGCTCTGCCGTGTGGGCGAGGTAGCTTGCAGGGCTCTCTGAGAGGGATGGAGGAATCGAACCCAGGTGGGCCGCAGGCAAGGCAATCGCTCCAGCAGACAGTAAGTAAAATAGCATGATAAAATAGCAAGGGTCTGAAAACTCAAATGTTCAGTAAGAGATTAATGGTTGCAGAAGTCGTGGCGTATATACACAACAAAATACACTGCTGTAAGAGGAGATGAAATCATGCAGTTTACTGCATTGAGTAACTAATTGAATGGTGTCATATTATGGGAAATTAGGGGAAAACAGATGATCTCATTTATCTTAAAAATATAGAGAGACAAATCCTGACCTTGGAATTTTAGACATAGAGGATGGAAAGAGAAGAGTGAGAAAATCCAGGATAGGGTGCGAGAGGGAGAATGGTGGAGGGCCATGGAAACTTCAGTAGTGTGCAGCAAATTTGTACATCAATACTACAAACTTCAACATAATTTTAATCACCTTACATAAAATATAATCAATGCATAAAAAATAAAATGTCAGGGACAGAAAGATAGTGCAGGAGTTACAGTGTTCACTTTGCGTGTGTCTGACTATGGTCTGACCTCTGTTGTTGCATATCTGCAGTGTATTTCCAGTCCTGAAATTGGCCCCTGAGCACAAAGCCAGGAAGAATCCTCGAACACTGTCAAGTATGACCTAAAAATAAATGAATAAAAATAACTCTTTTCCATATTCTTGAAGGCAAAATCTTGAAGTGTTTTTGCACTGTAAAATTGAAGCTGTTTTTACTTTCCATTTCAGTTGATCATATTCTACCCATCTTTTAGCTATAGGAGTAATAATAAACTAACCTACACATATAATCATCCTCAAGCTCCGAAAAAATAAATTCTCTCCTAAAACCTAAGTACGATTTGTCATGTTTTATAAACCCAAATTTATGGGAATGCTATGGAAATTATATGAATCTCTTTGGGATCAGAAGTCAAAATTTCTTATTCTTTGCACACAGAAATGAAAAGTTTAAACATGAGGACTCTAGAATCATTCTGCCTGAGTTTACACCCAAACTCTGAACTTGACATTATGTACAACATTGAGAGAAACATATCATCTTTATGAAACTCCATCTTACCATTAATAAAATGAAAACAATGTGATTTTTCAAGATATTTTTGAAGGTAAAAATGAGAAATTTAGGTAAGAAACTAGTACAATAATTGCTTCAAGTGCCATCAATGATTATGTGATCGGGGCCGGAGCGATAGCACAGCGGGTAGGGTGTTTGCCTTGCACGTGGCCAACCCGGGTTCGATCCCCGGCATCCCATATGGTTCCCCAAGCACTGCCAGGAGTAATTCCTGAGTGCAAAGCCAGGAGTAACCCCTGAGCGTCGCTGGGTGTGACCCAAAAAGCAAAAAGAAAAAAAATTATGTGATCATCATTTCAGAGATTAAGTCCATTATGAAAGACATTTTGTTGTGAGGTTTGTAACATCTCTATGTAGCAAACTGACAGAAAATAAAAGCATTTGGATCTGAAAAGTATTTATTACACTTCCTAATATTGCTCTGTGGACAACTCATGTTATTACCAGAGTTTTCAATTATTCCAGTCAACTAGTCCTTTCTTCCTAATAGTATGTAAATTTCACAGCATGGTTCCATTTCTAAGATTCTAAATTTCATTTTGCAATGAAAGCATTCCTGAAAACTCTGCCACTCAGAGATTCCTATGCTCTAAAAGCAAATTTTTGTCAATTGCAGCATTTTTTAATTGAGTAAAACAATAGGGTATGTCATATATACAAGAAGGATATAATCACTTGTGAAACATGGAATCCTGCTGTTAAGACTCTAATGAACCAAGACAGCAACAAGCTATTTTGCTCTAGCAGACTGATAGCAATGTCTGGATTTAAAATAAGCTCTATTTTAAATGCAATTTATTTTTTAAAAGATAAATAGCAAAAGCATCTCCTGTATGCAGTTGAGTCAGAAGACCAAATGTGCAGAGAGTTAAAAAAAGAAGATAAAGATTCAAACTGTTCATGAGTCATGAAAGAGAAGTTGCATGGCTACTGTTTTTTCTAGAAAAATAAAAGAAATAAAAATTTAAAGATAAATTTCTGAACTTAGAATGTATTTTTTGAAATTTTATCTCCATTATAACTGATTTTTTACAATTGGTAGAAACTTTTCACAAATATGTAAGTTCAAGTACCTCATGTCCTTAGAAATAATAATAATAAAGGTCGCTTAGTTCTATGTCCTCCTCCAACTATTGTTTCATTTCCTCCTTCCCATGAAAATTCCTAAACTTCCAGTCAACACACATCATTTCTACTCTTTGTGCCTAATGCAGCCCTTGTACCATCCCAGCAAGGCTTTTCCATCATTGCCCTCTAATTTTATGAAATACTCTGAAATCAGTAATGACTTCCAGGGACCTAAATAACTTTTATGTAGTACATAATGCTAAAAGTTTTCTCCCCAAAATGCTTCTGTTACATTTTATTACTGGTCTTCCCCTACCTATTCATTCTTTTTGTGGCAAATTTTCCAACTATTATAGGCTGATGCCCAAGCTACAGACTTTCTTTTATTGCAACTCCTTTCTAAGTGATCTCTACCACAACCATTGACCAGATTTTATATATTGAACCTATCCAAACTTCCTATTGATGTAGTATTCATATGATGTCAACTCTAGATTTAGTGCATGCATTCTCAAATGTTCCTCAGATACTACATTCTGGTTGTCGCTATAAAGTTACTACTTTATATGTATAAAATATATATCACATATAAACATATGTATGCATATATTAGTAATGTACTACATTTGTAATAATACCTTAAACCAATATTCCTTCCTCTACCACCTTAATATTTGCAAAAGCCTTGTTAAGAGTTTAAATAAACCACTGCATGGCACAGTTGCATTCACATCTATTTTGCTTGATTAAGTGGCATGTAGGAATATTTCAAAGGCATTAAACCCTTCAACAGTTCTGTTAATTAACTGTCTTTCTCTTGTATCAATGTTTTCCCTTTATTTTTTATAAATTACTCAAAGAGAGCTTACCAACCCCACTCAAGAGAAAAATATGTAAATACAAAATACCCAAATCAAACTGTGATCAGATTTCTCAGCAGAATCTCAATAGTATAGGAGTATAATGACATATTCACAATCCTAAGATTAAAAACTTCCTGTAATATTTGACTCTGAAAAAAATTTGTCAAATATAGTTTATAAATAAAATATTTCTTAGATAAATAAATACGTCAGGATCCTCCTCAAGCTGTTTTATGTATTCACCACCAGGATCTCACCAATCTACAAGGAAGTAATCATTGATGTAAAGAGAGGGGTTCGGCAGGGTGATACCATTTCACCGAAATGCTTCAGTGCCACCCTTGAGAACATTATTCTACAACTGGAATAGGAAGGAATGGGAGTGAAGATGAAGATAGACGGTCGGCAACTACACCACCTCCGATTCGCTGATGACATTATTCTAATAACACCAAACATTAGCTAAGCAACACAAATGCTGGCCAACTTCGACCGAGAGTGTGGAAAGGTCGGACTGCAGCTGAATCTCACAAAGGTTGGACTGCAGCTGAATCTCACCAAGACAATGTTAAATGAAAAAAGAACTAGTCCCTGACGTTCCATTTGCTCTCAACAGAATGAACATCTCCGAATGCAGCAGTTTCGTGTACCTGGGTCGAGAAGTCAACATGAGGAACTACTTGTCACCAGAACTGCGCAGGAGGAAGAAAGCAGCGTGGAAAGCCTTCAAGAGTATCGAAGAAGTGGTTAAGAAGACGAAGAACCTCCGACTCCAGGCACATCTTTTTGACTCCACCATTCTTCCTGTACTAACCTATGCTTCAGAAATTTGGGCCCTACAAAAACAGAACAAGAAGGCTATTCGGGTATCTCAAAGAGGAATCAAAAGAGCTCTGCTTGGAATATCACATTTCACTCGAGTAAGAGAAGGAATCTGCAGCTCCGACCTCCATCAATGATTAAGAATCATGGATGCTGGGGCTGGAGCAATAGCATAGCGGGTAGGGCATTTGCCTTGCACGCTGCTAACCCGGGTTCGATTCCCAGCATCCCATATGGTCCCCTGAGCACCGCCAGGGGTGATTCCTGAATACAAAGCCAGGAATAACCTCTGTGCATTGCCGGGTGTGACCCAAAAAAACAGAAAAAAAAAAGAATCATGGATACTGTCTTGTTTGCCAAGCTGTCGAAAATCAGATGGGCCGGACATGTATGTGATGTAGAGATGACTTCTGGACTAGAGCTATTACAAACTGGATTCCACAGATTCAAAAGACCATGTGTCTGCCCACCTAAGAGATGGTCAGACTTCTTCTTCAAAATCCTGAATTAATGGTTTGGGGCTCTTCGTGTTCTTGGAGGGAGCAAATACCATTGGGCTACACTAGCGCATGACAGGGACAGGACTTTACTGGCGCCCACTTGAGCAAATAGAAAATTAACAGGATGACAAGTGACAAGTGATACAAAACTTTCATTGTTAACAATGCAGAGATTGTTTTAAGGATTTTTTCAAAAAAAAAAGTCAAATATTGTTGATTCTATCGAGTGATGAAAGTTGGAAAGGAAGTGATTGATTTGATTCTGCCACATCTTTCAGTTTTCAGATAGGACACCACAGCAATCAGCAATCAATACTTTAACTTAAATGGTAAAAAGTAGTATGAAAGGGGAGAGCAAGCATTTACAAATGTTTGCCTCCTTCAGATCACACCTTAGGTTTTTAATTTCTTCTGGTTAATCTTTGGGCTGGAGGGATAGCACAGAGGGTAGGGTGTTTGCCTTGCATGTAGCTGACACCAGTTTGATTCCTCTGTCCCACTCAGAGAGCCCGGCAAGCTACAGAAAGCCACCCACAAGGCAGAGCCAGGCAAGCTACCCATGGCATATTCGATATGTCCAAAACAGTAACAACAAGTCTCACAATGGAGACGTTACTGGTGCCTGCTCGAGCAAATCAATGAACAACGGGATGAAGTGTTACAATGCTATTTATAATTTGTCGTCCCATGAATAAGATCTTTGTATCATGGCAAAATTTCTTTTTTTCTAATAGATTTACAACTTCTAAGTAAGGACATAAGACTGGGAAAAAATAGATTTCAATAGTCCAATGATGTTTTGAACTTTCTTAATAAGAAATATTTTTTAAAAAAATTTAACACTATATAGAGGTGTTTCTTAGTAAATTTTTAGAAAGACTTGATGGAGTTTATAAGATTTCTTGTCCTGTATATGGAGCAAATTTAATTTTTGCTTTATTTTTTTAAGTCCCTATACTTTGTAGTTGTGGTTATCCTTCAAAAAATAGAACTATTCCCTCATATTTTTTAAGATGTTTAAAATTTGACCTATAGGATATTGTAAATGATTTAGAAAGAAGTAATGTGAAGATAGCACAACATAAATAGATTCTTAATGGTCACAAGAATTTGCTGAGGTGCCTTTAATTTGGGATACTTTTAAAAGATACTCTATGATTGCAATAATTTTTGAATAACTTGGAAATAAAACTTCTGCTTGATTTATTAAAAAAACTAAATAAAAGTTGTGAGCAACAGAGTTAACAAAAATTGATGTTCAAATCAACAGCTACAAGATGAAATGCTTGAATCCTTTATGAAACAACAAGATATGAAACAAGAAGATAAAACAAGAAGATAAAAAAATAAGTAAATAGTCAAAAGATCAGAGAAGTATACAGTACACTCAAGAGTTACAAGAATCATTAGAGTCTTTGAGGAACAGGAAAGTAAATTTGATGAAGAATAATTAGTCAAAGCAATTATAGCTGAGAAGTTTCCATAGTTGAGTACTGTATGCATACAGATTGATTGAAGAGGCCCAAAGTGTCCCAGATAATAAAAACAGACAAAAATACATACAACAAAACTCATCATAAACAGAATTATGAAAGTGAAAAACAGGGATATAATATTGAAAACAGAAAATAAGAGTATATGACTAAAAATTGATATGAACACTATAAGAATATTATTCAGATTTGAAGAATTATAAAGAGTCTCATGGAAAAGCAAGAGCTCAATAAATTCATAGACTTGAAATAAACTTTTCAAGACACATTGAAGGGATTTATTTAAGGCAAGAAAAACACAATAAATGCACATAACTTCCACAGAATAATGATAACAAACTAATCCAAATAATATCCCTCTCAAGGATGGCTTAACAAAAATAATACATTGTATCAACCAACACGGATGCAGAGAAAATATTTGACAAGACCCAACACCCACTAATGACAAAATCACTTACTAGAATGCGTGCAGAATGAACCTTCCTAAGTATAGTTAAAGACATATGCCATGAACCCACAGTGAACATCATTTTTAATAGCAAAAACAATTTTCCCGCTAGGATCAGGCACAAGACAAGGTTGTTTATATTCACCACTATTATTCAGTGTAGAATTGGAAGTCTTCACCATATGAGTAAGTAAGTTCAGAGTTATTAAGCTGTGTGTAGGGATATTCAACGTTGTTCCATTGGTCTGCAGCTCTGCCTTTGTTCCAGTACCATGCTGTTTTAATTGTTATCGCTTTGTAGTAAAGTTTAAGGTTGGAGAGGGTGATGCCTCCAATCATCTTTTTCCCAAGGATTGTTTTAGATATCCGTGGGCGTTTTTTGTTCCATATGAAATTCAGGATTGCTTTATCCATTTCTTTGAACAATTTCATGGGTATCCTTATAGGGATCACATTAAATCTGTATAATGCTTTGGGGAATATTGCCATTTTTACAATGTTGATTCTCCCTGTCCATGAGCAGGGATATGCTTTCATTTTCTCATGTCCTCTTTTATTTCATGGAGTAGTGTTTTATAGTTTTATTTGTAGAGGTTCTTTACTTCTTTAGTTAAGCTGATTCCGAGGTACTTGATTTTCTGGAGCATGATTGTGAATGGGATTGCTTTTTTCATGTCCCTTTCCTCTGTCTCATTGTTTGAATATAGGAAGGCCATGGATTTTTTTGGGGTATTGATTTTATAGCCTGCGACTTCACTGTACAAGTAAATTGTTTCTAAGAGTTTCTTACTAGAGCTTTTAGGCTTCTCTAGATATAGCATCATATCGTCTGCGAATAGTGAGAGTCTGATTTCTTCTTTTCCTACTTTGATGCCCTTAATATATTTTTCTTGCCTAATGGCTATTGCTAGTACTTCCAGTATTATCTTGAAGAGAAGTTGTGAGAGTGGGCATCCTTGTTTTGTCCCCGATCTTAGAGAAAAGGCCCTTAATTTTTCCCCATTGATGATAATGCTTGCCATATGTTTGTGATAGATGGCTTTGACTATCTTGAGGAAAGTTCCTCCAAAACCCATTTTGGTGAGAGTTTTCATCATGAACAGATGTTGGATTTTGTCAAATGCTTGCTCTGCGTCTATTGATATGATAAAATGGTTTTTATCTTTACTTTTGTTAATATGATGGATTATATTGATTGATTTCCGAATGTTAAACCATCCTTGCATCCCTGGGATGAATCCCACTTGGTCGTGGTGTATGATCTTTTTGATGAGTTGTTGGATTCTATTTGCTAGTATTTTGTTGAGGATCTTCGCATCGGTGTTCATCAGGGATATTGGTCTATAGTTTTCTTTGTTAGTGGTGTCTTTGTTTGCTTTTGGTATTAGGAAGATATGTGCCTCATAGAAACTGTTTGGGAGGGTTCCTGTCTTTTCAATTTCCTGGAAAAGCTTTGAGGAGAACTGGCAACAAGTCTTATTTAAATGTTTGGAAGAATCCCCCAGTGAATCTGTCTGGACCTGTGTTTTTGTTTTTGGGGAGACTTTTGATTACGGTTTCAATTTCCTTGATATTAATGGACCTATTCAGGTACTCCAAGTCTTCTTTGTTCAGTCATGGGAGATTGTAGGAATCAAGGAATCCATCCACTTCTTTTAGGTTCTCTTGTTTTTTAGCATACAGACTTTCAAAGAAGTCTCTGATGATCTTGTTAATCTCATTGGTTTCTGTTGTGATGTCCCCCTTTTAATTTCTGATTTGGTTTATTAGGGTTCTCTCTCACTTTCTTTGTGAGTCTTGCTAGCAGTTTATCAATCTTATTTTCTCAAAGAACAAGCTCTTGGTTTCATTGACCTTTCAGATTGTTTTCTGGGTTTCCATGTCATTAATTTCTGCTCTAATTTTTATTATTTCTTTCCTTTAGTCTGGTTTGGGTTCCTTCCTTGTACTTTTCTAAGATCTTGAGCTGTGAAGTCAAGCTATCTATGTACGCCCTTTCTTCCTTCCTGAGGAATGCTTGCAGAGCTATAAATTTTCTCCTTAACACAGCTTTAGCTGTGTCCCATATGTTTTGGTAGCTCGTGTCTTCATTCTCATTTGTTTCTAGGTATCTCTTGATTTCTTCCTTAATTTCCTTCCTGACCCACTCATTGCTTAACACTAAGCTGTTCAATTTCCAGGTGTTTGCTTTGGTTCTTCTTGTCTGTGTGTGATTAGCTTCTATCATCAGCGCATCGTGGTCTGAAAAGATAGTTGATACAATTTCTCTTTTCCCAATTCTATTGAGGAATACAAAGACAATCTACAGAATGGGAAAAGATATTTTCCCAGTACCCACCCAATAAAGGGTTGATATCAAGGGTATATAAAGCACTTGTTGAACTCTACAAGAAGAAAACATCCAACCCCATCAGAAAATGGGGCGAAGAAATGAACAGAAACTTTTCCAAGGAAAAGATGCGAATGGACAAAAGGCACATGAAAAAATGCTCTGCATCACTAATCATCAGGGAAATGCAGATCAAAACAACCATGAGATACCACCTCACACCACAGAGAATGGCACATATCCAAAAGGATAAAAGCAACCGCTGTTGGAAAGGATGTGGGGAGAAAGGGACTCTTCTTCACTGCTGGTGGGAATGCTGACTGTTCCAGCCCCTTTGGAAAACAATATGGACGCTTCTCAAAAAATTAGAAATTGAGTTTCCATTTGATCCAGCAATACCACTTTTGGGAATATATCACGGAGAAGCAAAAAAGTATAGTCGAAATGACATCTGCACTTATATGTTCATCGTGGCACTGTTTACAATAGCCAGAATCTGGAAAAAACCCAAGTGCCCAAGAACAGATGACTGGTCAAAGAAACTTTGGTACATCTATACAATGGAATACTATGCAGCTGTTAGAAAAGATAAAGTCATAAACTTTTCATATAAGTGGATCAACATGGAAAGTATCATGCTAAGTGAAATGAGCCAGAAAGAGAGGACAGACATAGAAAGCTTGCACTCATCTGTGGAATATAAAATAACAGAGTAGGAGACTAACACCCAAGAATAGTAGTATATAATACCAGGAGGTTGGTTCCATAGCTTGGAAGCTTGCCTCATACGCTTGAGGAAAGGCATCCCAGATATAGAAGGGAACACCAAGTAAAATGTAATTGTAGATCCTGCATGGGAAGGGAGATGCGTGCTGAAAGTCGACTAGAGACTGAACATGATGGCCACTCGATACCCCTATTGCAAACCACAACACCCAAAAGGGGAGAGAGAGAACAAATTGGAATGCCCTGCCACAGAGGTGGGGTGAGGTTGGGGGGATGGGATTGGGGGGTGGTATGGATATTGTGTTCATTGGTGGTGGAGAATGGACACTGGTGGAGGGATGAGCTCTCGAACATTGTATGAGGAAAACACAAGCATGAAAATGTGTAAATCTATAACTGTACCCTCACGGTGACTCACTAATTAAAAAAATAAATTTTTAAAAAAGTTATTAAGCTTATACATATTAGAAAATAAAATGTTAAACTATTCCTATTTTTAGACTACATGATACTTGAAAATCTAAAAGACTATACAAAAAACTTATACAAACAATAAACTCATTTACTGAAGTAGCAGGCTACAAATGATCATTCGCATAGAGATGGCATTTCTGTATGCAAACACTAATGAGATAAAGTTTTTAAGTCTCATTTATAATTGTACCTCAAAAATCAAATACTGGGAATCAACTAAATAAAGGAGGTAAAAATTCATGTAAAGAAAACTATATATTTTGATAACATAAATAAAAAAAGATACAAAAAATTAAAACAGACCTCTATTCATGGATTGGAGGATTAACACTGGCAAAATGATAATCATACTCTAAGTACAGTATCAATTCAAAGCAGCCCCTATGAAATATCCATGACATTTTTAAATACATAGACAGAAGAGTTAAAATTTATATGACATAATAAGCCCCCCCCCAGAATACTCTAAGCAATACTAGGAAAATAAAGAGAGTATGTTTCTCTCTTACAAAACTTAAATTGTTTTAGCTAATGTAATCAAAACAGTACTGGAATAAATATAAACTCTTAGACCAAAGGAATACAATTGACAGTCCAGAGGCATGTTCTTATGACATGCTCAGCAAGTCAATAAAGGAGACAAAAGCTTGTAATAGAGCATGGAAATTATCTTCAATAAAATGATGCTGGGAAAAACTTGTCAGTCATTCTGTTTCTCCCTCTCCCTCTCTCTCTCCCTCTGACTCATTTCACTCAGTATAATATTCCCCATGTTCATCCATGTAAAGCAAATTTTATTACTTCATTTTTTTTCTTAATGGCTGAATAGTATTCCAGTACATAGATGTATCATAGTTTCTTTTTTCAATCACCTGTTCTCTGGCATTTGAATTGTTTCCAGATTCTGGCAATTGTAAACAGTGCTGTAATGAACACAGGAGTGCAGATGGCTTTTCTGCGTTGTGTTTTTAGGACTTCTATTCCTAGGTGTGGTATTGCTGGGTTATAAGGAAGCTCAATTTCTAATTCTTTTAAAGGAATGTCCATATTTTTTTCTAAAAAGGACCAGTAGCTATTCCCATCATCAATGAATGAGAGTTCCTTTCTCCCCACATCCGCACCATCACAAGTTGTTCTTTTCTTTTCTGCAGCCTGCCAGTCTCTGTGGCATGAAATGATATCTCATTGTTGTTTTAATTCATATTTCTTTGATGAACAGTGATTTAGAACATTTTTTCATGTGGCTTTTGGACATTTTTAATTCTTTTTTTGAGGAAACTTGTTCATTACTCCTCCCCATTTTTTGTTTGAATGTTTTATTTTTGGTAAATTTCTACTAGTGCCTTACATATCTTTTATATTAACCACTTATCAAGATGGGTGTTGAGTAAATAGTTTTTCCAATTCTGTGGAATGTCTCTGTAACTGTTCCTTATTTCCTTTGAGGTGCAGAATCTTGTTAGTTTTAGAGTCCCATTTGTCTGGTTTTGCTTTCCACTTGGTCAGTGGTGATTGTTCCTTGAATATGCCTTTAGATTCAATGTTATGGAGAATTCTGCCTATATTTTTGTCTATATACCTTATGAATTCAGGCCATATACCAAGCTCTTTAATCAATTTTGATTTGACTTTTTTGCATGGCATTAGAAAGAGGTCTGAATTTGGGGTAACTTTTGGTTTTTGCATTTAGCAGAACAGTTTTCTTAGTGCCACTTGTGGAAGAGGCTTTCCTATTCATATTTTTTGCTCCTTATTGAGATACCTTCCAAGGATTGCTTTAGCTATTTGAGGGGGGATTATTTTTATCAGCTCTTAGTTTCACTGATTTTTTGGATTTTTTTAATTTAAAGTTCTGCTCTAAGTTTTATTATTTCTTTCCTCGTGCTTGCTTTAAGCACCTTTTGTTAGTCGTTCTCCAATTTTTTTAAGTTGTGTAGTCAAGTTATTTGTGTGGGCCCTTTTTTACTTCTTGATGAGTGAATAAGTGAGGGTTATGAATTTCAGGAGTGTTTTATCTATCTTTTTTTTTTTTTTGCTTTTTTGGGTCACACCCAGCGATGCACAGGGGTCACTCCTGGCTCGTGCACTCAGGAATTACTCCTGGCGGTGCTCGGGGGACCATATGGGATGCTGGGATTCAAACCCGGGTCGGCCGCGTGCAAGGCAAACGCCCTACCCGCTGTGCTATCACTCCAGCCCCTATCTATCTTTTTTTTAAAGTGACATAGGTATCTATGAATCTGTATTATGTTTTGTGGAGTATTGCCATTTTAAGATAGCAATCCTCCCAATTCATGAGCAGAGGAATATGTTTCCACTTCTTTGTGTTTTATTTTATTTCTTGAAGTAGTATTTTGTAGTTTTTTTGTGTAGATCTTTCATCTCATTAATAAAGCTTATTCAGAGGTATTTGACTCAGAATCACCGTGAGGTAAAGTTACAGACTTACAAACTTTCGTGCTTACATTTCAGTCATACAATGATCAAGTACCCAGCCCTCCACCAGTGCCCATTCCCCACTTTTAATGTTCCCAGTATCCCTCCTGCTACCCCTACCCCATCCTTGCCACCCCGCTTCTGTGGCAGGATATTCCCTTTTGCTCTCTCTCTCCTTTTGGGTGTTATGGTTATTAAGTGGCCATCATGTTCTGTCTATAGTCTACATTCAGCACATATCTCCCATTCTGAGCGAGCCCTCCAAGCATCCTTTCCTTTTGGTCCCTTCTTTATCATGGCTGCCTTTCCCCCCAGCATTTGAGGCCAGTTTCCAAGCCGTGGAGCAATCCTCCTGGTTCTTATTTCTAATATCTCAGTGCATGCACTCTCCAGCTCTGGGAACTTCTCAGCAGTAATACCTTTGGCTGTTGCTTCTTCATTGGGGTTACTATCCTGGCCCACTGAGATTCTGAAGACCCTTATGTTGTTCCTCTTGAATTCATCCCAAAGTTCTCTAGTCAGCTGTTCATTTATATTCAAGCCTTTTTCCACCTGCTATGTTTGAGTTGGGCTGAAGCAATAGCACAGTGTATAGGGAGTTTGCCTTGCACGCGTCCGACCCAGGTTCGATTCATCTGTCCCTCTCAGAGAGCCTGGCAAGCTACTGAGAGTATCTTGCCTGCACGGCAGAGAATAGCAATCTCCCCGTGCCGTATTTGATATGCCAAAAACGGTAACTACAAGTCTCACAAGGGAGATGTTACTGGTGCCCGCTCAAGCAAATCAATGAGCAATGGAATGACATCTTTGAGCTAAATTATTACGTCATCTGCAGCTGTCACTCTCATCTTGAGGCCTTTTAGTGAGTTTTCATTTCATCCACCAAGTTTTCCAGTTCTGTATTTTCTGTTTGTAGTTTCCTCATTTCTGTTCTAACATTCTCTAATGTTTTATTGGCAGTTATATTGGCATTTTTATTGGCAGTTTTATTGGCATTATATCTTTGAATTCCTTATACATTCAATGATTCTTCTAAATTTTTTATCAGAGAGATTATTAGTTGTTTCTTGTGAGTTTTTGTGTGGTTAAGTGACTACAGTTAGGATGTCATTGTGTGATTACAGTGCTTGCAGAGAGGCGAACAAACAGCCACAGACCTTAGGGGGACAATATGAGGATCCTGACTACCAAGCCAGCCCCAGACAATGGCTGTTCTGCTATTGGACTCACCTCTGTGGTCCAAAATATTTTAAGAAGAGTATATATTGGATATTATATATGATCAAGTGTTATAAAATAAGCATATATATACCTAAAATAGAGCACCAAAATATATATCATAACTATTAACAAGACTAAAAAGCAGCATTGAAGATACACTATATGTAGGAATTTTAAAACCTGACTGCTATATTGTTAATCATATTTAGATTAAATAGGAATAAAGAACTCAAATTACAAATTAGACCAGATTGATTTTATAAATATCTACAGAACATTTTACCCCAAGTAGAAAATTTTGATTTTTTCATATACACAAGAAACATTCTCAAGGATAGATAACATATAGGATACAAAAGATTTATCAATAAACTTACATAGATTGAAATCATTCAGAGTGGTTTGAGGTCACAGAATTATAACGCTAGAATTCATCCTCAAAAAAATCCCCAAACTAGAAAAGCCTTAAACAAATGGAGATCATGAACACCCCATAGAAGAGGAGTAGAGGGCCAAGCACTTGCCTTGCATGCCACAGAGATCATAGAGGGTGAGGTGTTTACCTCGAATGTAGCAGACCCTGGCTGGTTTGATCTATGGCACTGCATATGTCCCACTGAGCAACTCCAGGATTGATCCCTGAGCATAGAGCCAAGAGTAATTCCTAAGCAGAGAAGGTAAGGTTAAAAATGAAAAATTACTTTTAGGAAAATGAAAAATCCAGACAAAATATCAGTTCCTATGAAATGCAGTAAAACCAGTGCTAATAGGAATATCAGGTGATGTCAAGACATGAGAATAAAGCCCCAGTGATATAGATCAAGAGGTAGAGCATATACTTTGCATGTACAATGCTGGTTGACAATCATCAACACATACATACACACACAGCATAAATAAAAGGTAAAGAATTTAACCTTACACGTAAATCAACTTGAAAAGAAATGTAACTGAAGTTAAAAAGAAGAAAGGGAGGGCTGTAACAATAGTACAGTGGACAGGGTGTTTGCCTAGCATGTGGCAACTGGATTTGATACTCGGCACCACGTATGGTCCTTGAGCCCCGCTAGCAATGACCCCTGAGCACAGAGCTTGAACTAAGTTCTGAGCACCACCAATTGTGCCTCATAAAGCAGTAAGGAGAAGGAAAGAGGAGAAAGAAGAAAGGGAGGAGAAATTACAATAGAGAAAAAGAAAAGACAGAGGAGGAGTAGCTGAAAGATAAGAAATAATATAAAAATGAGAAGAATTTTTAAAAAACTATCAATAAGAAACATAAGGTTAAAATTTTAATGAACTTTAATGTCTTGAAAACACAGATAACTTTTTAGAAAGTATACTAATTGGAAAAAATAAATTAAAAACATGGATATTAACCTCAAGTTTGAAGTTGAAATTGTAGTTAAAAATTTCTAAAAAATCAAAAGTCCAGGACCAGATAGATGTAAAGAACAATCAATCAAAAAGAATAATGATATGTGTTGATGAGGAAAAGAAACAGTATAAAAATATATTTTAAATATTTATTTTAGTGTTAAAACACTTCACCAATAGTGAGAATGTAAATTGCCACAACTTTTTGGGCAAAGAAAGAAGGGAAGGAAGGAAGAAGGAAGGAGGAAAGGGAAGGAGGGAGGGAGGGATGGAGGGAGGAAGAGGAAAACTAAAGATAGAACTGACATATGATGTAGCAATCCCATTCTAGGTATCTAGCTGAACAGTATTCAATAACTTTATGCACACAATAATTATTTATTACAGATGGCTATAATATATAAATAATCTAAGTTCCTACCAATATATAATTAGATAGAGAAGATAAAATATACATACACAAAAGAGCATTATTTATCTACTGAGAAAAAGATAAAAAGAAAGAGAGTGCATGATCAAGGGATTCTAGAATATGGAATCAGACCACATTCTATATGTGCTTACTGCTATGTTTCCATGGATGGATTCAGAATCTCTCTGGGCCTTAATTTTCTCCTCTGTAAAATGGTGGTATAAATAGTAAATAAGTATAGTTATAATATTTCATAGAATAACATAGAAAAATGCTTATTATAGTTCCTCGCACATAATAACTTAATAAATATTAGGTGTTACCTTCATAATATTAAGCAAGCTGGGGGCAACCATGAAGACAAATTTCTTCAAATTGCCTTAAGTCTCAATAAATCCTTAGGTAAATTCTAATTCAGAGTTACAGCCCTGTGTTTCAAAATTAGGAGAAAATTACAAAACCTTCCTGAAACCCATCTTACTGTTTGCTAGGACTACCCAGGTGATAAAATCATGTTCATTAGAAGCAGGTAGCTCAGAGCTCACAATTGCCAGAATAACAGCACAAAATGCAGTAATCAATATCCTGTCCAAAAAAAATTAAATACCACAAGCTAGACCACACATTTAGAGGTCTAAATTTCTGCAATCAAGTCAATAAGTCTCTTGTATCAAAATGTAAATATTAAGAGAAAATGGGATCGTGAGCAGAAATTTCAATAAAACAGGTACTTCAGACAGGGCTTACTCATAAGCGTGTAACATGTGGGTATGGTTTGTGGGCCTGCAGCTGCAGGAATAGCCTAAAATCAAGTCTGCCTGCCCTCATGCCCACAGCAAAGCTGTGGGGGGTGTGAAATGCTGACAGACCAGATGCCAGGAACACATAAATGGCTCAGATTATTCTCCTAGGAGTCATGGTTGTAGGACAAATGATGATGTGAGCAGAAAGGGTGATCATTCATTATTGGAACTTTGGAATACTCTCCAGCCTAAAATGATAAAACAGAAACAGAAAGAACCTCCTTTCTACTAGACAAGCCCCCCGGTAACCTTTGCAACTGAACTAAAAGCTTTCAAAGGGTGAACAGAAATGCCATAAATCTTAGAGGCGACATTAAATATTTGTCACTGAAACACTTATGGCTTGTTTTAAATCCATTCCTTTCTGAAAGTTTATAACAAATAACTGAGTGACTTAACCTCTACAAGAGTATCTCCTTTTTCATTACAAATGGAAACAAATGGTCTATAAAGAGCAGGACCCTGCTGATGGGCAATCCCCAGCCACTGTGTGGTCTCTCATTCCTGCTCAAATGGGAATGGGTGAGCCACCCCTTTTGTTTAGATAAAACTCCATGACATTAGGGCAGCAAAGATTTTAACTACACTTTCTTTTAAACTACCCATTAATCTTCCCTCCACCATTCCTGCTGAATGAATAAGTAATTTATTTACATTCTGATGTTGCAAGAACTCTACATTTAAGCTTTCATCTGAGTCACAAATATGTCTTTAGATGGTGCTTACCACACCCACACCCACACACACACACACACATACACACACACACACACACACACACACACACACACCTCTTGTCTAGAGAAATCACCTGTAAGATTAAATATGATAAGGAAACAAGTAATAACTTGTGTCTCAGTCACTCATTAGAGGGAAACATTTCAACCAAGTTTCCACTTTACCAAGTTCCAACGTAAAGCATCTTGGGATTTCACCTTTTCGACACAGGTTGTTCAAAATTCCAAAAATCTATGTTCAGTATCCCTGAGTAAAGAGTAAGCAAGTCAAATCCTTTAACTAAAACACTCATAGTGTTTCTTGTCATACGGTGTAGTGAAAGTTTTTGCTGGAAATGATAATGTTATTCTCTGTATAGTTCCCCCTTGGCTGAGATGTCCAAGCAGCTGCCTGCATAATGGGTTCTCAAGCAATGAGCTAAGAGATGGCTTATAAGGAACTCTGAAATTTCACTGAAACAACCCTGAAATTTCACATATTTTGTATAAAAAGAGAAATAGAAACCCAATTTTAAGTATCAGGAGGAACTAACAGGAGGAATCAGTAAGCAAAGCTGGAATTTGGAGATTATCACATCATCAAAAAAAGCTTACGCCTGCAGTCTGAATAACAACTTTCTAAGTTAAAATTAATAAAGTAACTTAATTACAATAACATAAACCAAACGATATATTAAAATAAACACGAGCCTATGAAGCTTTTGTTCCTTCCCTCCCTTGATATATTCTTTAATATCACTGAGTCTTTATTGCTTTCAACCTTCACTAATAGTTCTTAGTTTCATTTATCAAGCAATTAGTATTTAAGTCCAATATTTATATAAATTACATATTTCTGAGACTTACCCAAACTTTGCTAATTACTAGAAATGTTCCTGAAAACCTCTCCAACTAGCAATTCAGGATGCAATAAGAAAATAACTTGAAATCCTGTCTTGCAGCTGGAATAATGGGCAAGAGTTTCTCACACTGATACTTGGAAATCATTAATGTCCTATTACAGCAAAGACCCTTTAACTCTGTCACTAGTTTTCCATGATTTCCCCTATTCTGTACTTCAACTAATTAATAATGACAAGCTATTGTTATGAATGATTGTTCTTTGGATTTCATATTTTTGCACATACCTAATCTGTAAAATCCTCACTCTTTTTCACATCACTCTATCTTCTAAGCAACAAAAAATTATACTCAAGTTCCACTGTCTTATGATTAATAAACGGATCTTCCCATTTTTGCCCAAAGATTCATTCCGGTCATATCACAATGGTCAGAACATACTTTTCCTTCATCAAGTTTCTCTTCTAGATATCATTATATCTCCTATTCTTTCTCAGACTCAATTAGACTGCTTCTGATTTAGTCTCTCAAACTTCTCTAATGAGCAAAAGTTTTGACTGATTTCTCAGACACTTAGAGTCAAGGGTGGAAAGAGTATAGGTAATGCATACAGTAAGCAACAGCAAGAATAAGAGTCATCATATCCAGAGGTGTGTCCCAGAAATCTCTATATTAGGGATTAAATTTAGGGGCTTTGATTTAACATATTATATTAAATATGTTAACATTTAATATAATATGTTAACATATTTAACATATTTTAGCAGGATGATATTTGATGGACTAATATTTGTTTGAAATATTGAAAACTAATCATAAATCAAATGATCAGTTCATGACACTCAAAAGTTTTAAAATTCAGTGGTTTTAAAATGCATCAAACATAAGATGGATTGATATAATATTTAAGAAACAGATGAGAAAGAAATCGATTAAATATTAATTATAGAATTCATATAGACATAATATGGCTATTCTATGTATAGTTCTTATAATTTTGATACATTTAAAATTACGCACATAAAATGGGGGGCATAGAATTTAATTTTTAAGTATATTTTAAATCTATGCTCCAAATTAACAAATGAGTTTAGATGACTTATCAGTATAAATCCACAGTATAAATATGCGGTGGATTTATACATATAAACCCTTGTATGCAGCAGACCTGAGTTTGATCCTACTTAATATTACATGTGCTATTTCTGAAATGATTTATCATCTATGACTATTAATTGTCATAACTTTCTTTTTCTTTTTTTTTATTAGTGACTCACCGTGAGGTACAGTTACGGGCTTACAAACTATTGTGCTTGCATTTCAGTCATACATTTCAATATCTTTTAAACAAATGAAGTGCTTACAGTTTAAGAAAACATAGAACCTCTTCCTTTATTTGCATCTACCTTTATTTTCTAGTTCTCAAGTTATTTGAATAAAAAAGCAGAAAACATATCAACGAATATTACTCTTTTAAAAGGTGCTATTATTATAAAAGACTGCTGAAGCTCTGATAAAAGTTATTTACATGGAATATTATTGTATACTGTAGTATTAACTATGAAAACTTTATATTCAAAGTTGAATATCCAATGCTGAGGAAATTGAGCAAAATAAATAAACTCATTCAATATGTCAATATGAGAAGTCAAACTAGAAAGTGAATATAAATATCCTGACATCAACTTTGTAATAATGTCACTCCAAAAGTTTACTCAATAACAAAAACACAAATTATTTTAAGTGCTGGTAGTAAGAATTGCCACACTTAAAAGTATTTGTTCATTAATCAATAAATTGGCTTGAAAACTAGTGAAGTCAGATCTTTTAGTATTTTTTTACAGATAAAATCCTTCTTATAAAAGAGATTGTTCAGGACTGGAAAGATACTACAGCAGGTAAGGTGCTTGTTTTATATGCAGCAGACCTGAGTTTGATCTCCAACATCACATATGGTCCCCCGAGCACCATCAGGAGTAATTCTTGACTCAGAGCCAGAAGTAAGGAAATGCCAAAGGCTAAAATAACTCTGGCAAAAATTTAACAGTTACTTATTTAAATATGCCCTAAATAATAACATTAATACTATTCTTATATATTAAGATAATCAAATATTTATGTTCTCACAAAAATTTATACACAAATGGTTATAACGAATTATTATATATCTTTTTATATTAAAATTTTAATGTTACTGTTATGTATATAAGCATTGTGAATGCAATGGCAGCTTTTATGTGGCATTTTCTTCCTCTTTTTCATCCAAGTTTCATCCATGCTTTATGCAAAAAATGTTTTAATGCTTGATATTCTATGGTCTACACTACTATTAATAGCGACTTCTCATGCATATATTACAAAGTCATACCTATCACCAGTGTGCCACCTCCCTTCCCTAGTGCCCCTTCTATTCAATATTATATAATTTTAATTTTATTTTATTGCTACAAGTTGGAAATAACAGAATCAACTTGGTCATTCAAATCATGGAATACTCTCACCAATAAAAATGAATAAAATTATTTCTGCTTCTGACCAAGGGAGAATAACAAAGACTTGATTTTCACCTTCTCAATGGAAACAAAACAACAGAAATAAATAAATAAAATATATAAACAACACCTTGCAAGATACCAGATACCAATCAATGATCCCTGAAAAAAAAGTTACTAATGAAATGAGCCCTATGGTTGCCATAACTTGCTTCCTTACGAAGGTTTTTTGCACTCAGCATAGGGAGAAGAAACTATATGAAGGCCCTGAGTTCAAGAGATAGAAATGAAATTTAGGAAAATTAAGACACCCTATAATAGCTAATTTATATAATAAAGATATAGTAGCAGATAAAAGAGCAGAAATATGCAAAGGAGTCATATCATGTACCATCATATTAATGCTCCGTTAAGTTCTAATCTGCAAATGTTTGTGAAGAAATTACCTAAAACTGGGAAAAGACCATTGGAAATGATTAGAAGAAACAGAACTGACTTTTGCAGTTAACTGATGTTTGCAGTCAACATGTTATGATATTAGATTTTAATCTATCACCTTCTAATTTGTTTTATCTTTATATTTTGGGATTTTTTTCCTTACTATTAGTCTTCATCAACATGGTTTTTATGTTTCCTTCATTATTTTATCTCCTAACAAAATTTGGTTGTTTATTAGCAATAATTCTTAATTTTGTTTTAATGATTGCTTTAAAGTTTTAAATATCTGTTTAAGTCACCGCAGTCTAACTTCAACTGCTATCAACATTTTACATATAAGACCCTTTAACAATATATTTCTATTTGTTCTCATGAACTTCTGAGCTGCTTTTTATTCATTTGATAATAAATTTTTATAACCCAGCCATTTTTATGATTAAATGGTAACAAAACATAACATATATATATATATATATATACATATGTTACATATATATACCAATACAGTATGGATTTCCACCTGGTATGATTTGTCTTCTCAGGCAGAAATTTCTATAAAATTTTTTTAAAGTTCAGGTTTGCACTCCCTCGGCCCAGATAAATCCGGAGCCGCTGAGCTCGAATCGGACCCTCTGCGCCTAAAGACTTTGATTCCAGAGATGTAACACATTCGGGCATCCAGCGCAGCATCCGATAGCAATGCACTGGGACTGTGAACTGGGCTACAACTCTGTGCTGCCGGGGTGGATTTTTTTCCTCCACACCCTGTCTTCCTGCACGGAAAGCAGCAGCCTGGCGGCACCCACGTGGCAGGCGCCATCTTCTGTGACTCCAAACCCACAGGTATTCGGTTTTTACTTTTGGGGCTCCCAGGAACTCATGGGAAGGGGGCGTAACCGGCACTCCCTCGGCCCAGATAAATCCATAGCCGCTGAGCGCGAATCGGACCCTCTGCGCCTAAAGACTTTGAATTCAGAAACCTCTTACAGCAATGTACTGGGACTGTGAGCTGGGCTATGTAATTTCTGACAGAATTTTCCCTGGACTTTATACAGAAATCCAAAACCTTAACATTTATAATTGTCAGCAATGTGAAACGGTTCCTTTTGAACAGGTCTGACTTGGGGGGGAAACTCCAAATAATAACAGTAAGTTTTGGTTGAAATTTTGAAGGTTTTTAATGTAGCAGCCACCTCTGGACTGTGAACTAAGCAAAAGCCCCACGCTGGCCGACGCGGCGTGGCATACACCATACTATGAGGCGCGGGAAGGGGGATGAGGGGGAAAAAGAAAAAAAAAAGGGAAAAGGAAAAAGGGAAAAAAAAAGATAGAGAGAGAGTTATGTACTTGTAGCAGTGGGGCTACATATCTCTTCATTTCCAGCAATGAAAAACTAATTATCAAATGTAGTAGGTCTGTCTCTCTTGGTTGGAAACTCCAACAACTATAGTGAGTTTTGTGTTGAATTATGGAATGCAATCAAGGTAAAGAAAAAATGAAGTGAAATTCATTAGTTATACAATAGGGGGTAGGGGGTGGGGGCGGGGGGTATACTGGGGTTTCTGGTGGTGGAATATGGGCACTGGTGAAGGGATGGGTGTTTGAATATTGTATAACTGACATATAAACCTGAGAACTTTGTAACTTTCCACATGGTGATTTAATAAAAAGTTTTAAAATAAATAAATAAATAAAATAAAGTTCAGGTTTGATGGCAATCAATTAATCCAACTTGTGTGTGCCTGTGGAGCTCCAGGGCCCTGATGAGGCCACAAAGGGTAATAGTTTCTCTGCAGACTGTACCACGGATTCTGAGATTCTGCCCATTATTTACTGATGTGGAGCTACCAGTCTCTCCCAGAGTCTGTCCCAAAGGCAAAGGAGCAAAAGGAGACGAGGCATGGGAGAAATTGTAACAGTCTTCATTGGCTTCTATTTCTTACTTGCAGCTCTGCTGACCAGCTCCCTCTCCTCATTCTTTCTCAGGGGCCAGGGACAGTGACAAGCCCCCCTGCCCCCAGACTCCTGAGCTCATTGCAGGTGCTGGTGGCAGCTCCTAGCAGTGAACTGTTGGTGGCAGTGGCAGTGGAAGTTAGCTCTGTATGTAGCTAACGGCACTTCTGAAATCTGAGGGGTTCCGATAAATAGACCCTATTTGTCAGAAACAGAATCAAAGCTGGCACTGTGCCAAGATAGAGAAATTTCTAGAAGTCTTGAAGGCTCAGCTTTGCTTTTGTCTTTGCCTAGGTCCCATTCACAAGGTTTTGTTTCCAAGGTTTCTCTGTTTTGAGTAAGGACTTATTTCTCCCGTGAGATCTCAAAAGAAGCTAAAAAGGATCCCCTTCAAGCCTAACTCTGCTTAGTGTAAGAAACTTACTTATTTGTTTATTTCTTTTTAGTGTAAGAAGATTTTTGTTTGTTTGTTTGTTTGTTTTTTGCTGTGCGTGTTTGGGCCATACCCAGTGCTGCTCAAGGGCTACTCCTGGGTCTGTACTCAGGAAAAACTACCGGAAGTGCTTGGGGAACCATGAGGAATTTATCTGCCGTAGAAGTCTACAGTCACAAATTCAAATATCCCCAGCCCCCCATGTTCCAAACATAGACAGTGTGGGTCTTGCTGTCTGAGTGTGACAACTCTGCTCTCTGCGATCACCAGTGCCACGAGCTATTTTCAGTCACATCAGACAGAGCCATGTGTTAATTCAGGTGAAAAACACCATAAAACACAGTGCTAACTACCTCCCCCCACCTGTGAAAACAAAAACTACAGAACATACAAGTCCTGTATCATGGTAGAGAAGCGCAGACACAAGTGAGTTCATGTGCTAACATTGCAGCAACCTCCAGCAAGTAAAATATGCCACAACAACAATAAGTTCTGGTATATTGGTTGGTTTGTTTAGTTTGCTGATTTGTTAGTTGGTTGGAAGCCATATGCAGTGTAATCAAGTTAATGTCCTCTGAGACAACCAATATATGAAGAAATATGCATGTTCATTAGTGTGAGTTCAATGTGTGGGTACGTGATGCATGCATTTGGCGACTGCCTCCCTGGGCCTCCCCAGCAGAGGAATAAAGAGACAGGGGACTCACAGGGATGACAAAATGGCCTACTTATTGCAAAACTGTTAGAGTAATTGTAGAACATCTGAGGGATTCGAAGCACAGGACTGCACATAGGTGTGGTTGACCATTCACAGAGGTAAAGCACTGTGAGATGGAGGCAATTCTCCTGGGGAATTAACTCAAGGAGACGCTCTGTCTCCCAGAGTGCCTATTCAGAGAGATTCGCTCAGGGGCACAAGCATTATATTGTTTTTCTCTTTCCCTTGCTACTAGTACAAGCTGTACAATTAAGTTTCCTTCTTATTAATACTTGCAGTTATTTGGACAAACATAGTAAGAGATACAGATTCCAAACTTAGTTCTCTGAGAGGGCAAGGGAGGCTTTAACCACAAATCCCAGACTAGGGCCTCAGGCTGATTCAGCTTGTCCTTTCCCATGGGGGTCCTCTCTCTTAAGCCATACCAGCTCGCATCAAGACCATGTTTTTATGCTTTCTAGACTGTTCCATTTCGATGCTGGGTTAGCTTTGTGGCTCAGGCTAGGTTCATCCAGGTCTCACGGTGGGAACCCCCTTTGCGGGGTGTTAGGAACTATGGCAACTGAAGCCTGAGTTAAGTAATTATGACAGGTGCCCAGGAGTAGATATATCTCAGAGTCAATCACCTCCCAAAGCTTAGGAGCACAGCATTAACGTTCTTTCTGTGTTTAAGCAAAGAACATTGCTCTATAGTTAAATATGAAAAGGCTCTAGGGGAAATAGAAAAGCAAGTAATTCACTACAAGTCCAGAGTGACCAGAAGGTTTGACTTATAAGTAACCAAGCCTGACCTAGGGAATCTGGAAACTAACACAAAGGAAAGGTTAAGGATAAACTGGGGGGTGGGGTTAGGGTTGCTCATAAGAACACTGCAAGCCTCTCTGGGGGGCGGAAAGGGTAAATTAACTGAGGAAGCCTCAAACACTTAGGGTTAGTATCTGACAGCAGAGGTTGGACATGCTGGCTGCCAGGTTCTAGCTGAAGGGAGGGGAATTCACTACTGGTTCCAAAAATGCCTCAGAATTTTGTAGCTGTCAGCCTGAAAGTAAATCTTCCTGGAGGGGTCAAAATTCTGATTTCTATTCACATATATTTGATTCTCCAGATATTATATTTTATGTAAATTATATTATACACTACACAATTTTATCTGATTTCTTTTATTATGCATGCTAAGGCCAATTCATATTGAACTTCAGTGCAATGATTCATTTAATTTATGTCTAGTAGTTTGTTGTATGAATGTACCACTCTATTCAGTGTACTCATTTGAATATCTAGGTTATACCCTATTGGAGACAAAGTATTCTGTTATACATCAGGTATATAGATATTATATTTTAGGTGTACACACCATAGCAGCTTGTTCAAAATCATTTCATTATAGCATAGCACTGCACTGTCATCCTGTTGTTCATTGATTTGCTCGAGCGGGCACCAGTAACGTCCCCATTGTGAGACTTGTTTTTTTTTTTTTGGCATATAATTTATGCCACAGGTGGCTTGTCAAGCTCTGCTGTGCAGGCAGAATACTCTTGGTAGCTTGCCAGGCTCTCCGAGAGGGACAAAGGAATCTAACCCGGGTTGGCTGCATGCAAGGCAAATGCCCTACCCGCTGTGCTATCTATCGCTCCAATCCAGTCATTATAGCATAGATGAGAAAAATAAATCCTGACTCCAATTCAATTAAAAGTTTTCAAGGATTTTATATGTTATTATGCTTAAAGTTTCAATTTCTTAGAGTTCATCAATAATGTATAATGAGGACTTATGTCAAATTCTGCATCATAACAATTTTCACTTAATCAAAAAATTTCTAAGTTGATTGTGAGTTTACATGTGATTGGTAATGAATGAGAATTCCAATTGCTCAACATTCTTATAACTTTATAAAGTTATAACTTTACTTTCAACCATTATAAGCCTGGATTCAAAGTATATTGTGGGTTTAACATGCTTTAAAAATGTTAAAAATCAATAAAATAAAATAAAATAAATATTAAAAATGATAGAAGATCATGATACATAGAGATGGAGAGAGAAATAAACTCTGAAATAATGCTCAAAAATTGAGTGGTTTTCCCTGCGGCTGCTAGTGTGGCCTCTCGACCTCATATCTCTTCATCCTCTGCAATGGAAAACAAATTATCAAATGCTTTCTTTTCAGCAGGTTGACTTTAGGGAGGAGAAACTCCAAATCAATAATAGTGAGTTTCTTGTTGAAATATTGAATGTAATCAAAGTAAAGTGAAAGTAAAGTAAAATTTACCAGTTACACATGTGGGGTGGAGGGTTGGGGAGTTGGGGGGAGGGGGGGACGTATACTGTGATTCTTGGTGGTGGAATATTTGCACTGGTGAAGGGATGGGTGTTCGAGCATTGCTTAACTGAGACTTAAACCTGAAAGCTTTGTAACTTTCCACATGGTGATTCAATAAAAGAATAAATTTTTAAAAATTTTAAAAAATTAAAAAAATTAAATCTTTGGTATATAAAAAAACTGAGTGGTTTTAAGATGTGGAGTATATGGAAATGGAAATAGAATGAGTGAGATCCTTGATGTACAAAATTACAAACCATATTCAGGGTAGCCTATTCTTTATATAAACAATTGAACTGGCACTTCAGACTAGACAGACTCGGGTAATGTACAAAAGTTTAATAGTTGCAGTTAGGAGGAATACAAGGGTTGAGTTAGACTTTCAATAACTGTACAGAGAAAATATATATTAATTAAAATTTAGTTATTTAGCATTAACAATGTTCCAGATTCCTTACTGTGTATGGGCATGTAAAGGTTACAAGAGTAAGCAATCTTTTTGCCTTTTACAGGGACATGAGCATAGAGAGAATATGGCAAGACATTGTAATAAATGATACTGTAGAGTTCCACACGGTTCGTATCTTTATTATGGAATAAAGTGTAAGATATCAATCAATTTCATCTGCAAGGCTTGGGTAATACTTCTCGAGGAGGTGACATTGGGTCCAAGACTTGATAAATTAGTAATGGTTCATTAAGAAGGTAATGAAGAGAGAAGTATGAGCAATGGTTTGAAGATATAAAAGACTATGGCAATGTGGATGGAGAAAGTCCAATTGTTTTGTGTGGGCATAAGAGGGTGAGTGAGAGCAGGTGGAAATGGGATTTTATTTTTAAATAAAAATTTTATTTTATTAAATCATCGTGTGGAAGATTGCAATGCTTTCAGGCTTAGGTCTCAGTTATACAATGCTGAAACAACCATCCCTTCACCAGTGCCCATATACCACCACCACCACACACACACACAAAAAACCCACACAGTACACCTCCCATCCCGCCCCCCCACCCCCTACCTTGTAACTGATAAGTTTTATTTTACTTTCTGTTTACTTTGGTTACATTCAATATTTCAACACAAACCTCACTATTGTTGTTAGGAGTACCCTACTAGATTCAGACCTACTGTGAAGACAAATGCTACTGCAGCCGCGCGGTTTTGAATTTCTGTACTTTAACACTAAGTCCAGGGAGATTTCTTCCAGATATTGGATCATTGCAGGCTTGAAAACCCAATCTGTGGTCGTCTTAATATGGCGGCCACCGCGCCCTTCATCCCCGGAGAGAAAGAGGCGAGAGAGAGAGAAATACCTTTCCCCTCCTGGGCGGGCACGGGGCCGAGGCTTAGTTCTCAGGCTGGAGACAGTCTGCGAGGAGATGCCCATGCCGAAAGAGGTTTTGCTGGGTCTGGATTCACGCTTGTGCAGCTGCGGAGAGGCCGCACACGTGTGCGGCCCCAGGGATCACACCTCGGCGGTGGGAGAGGCTGGTGCCTCCCACCTTCCCAAGAGCACCCTCGTGTCCTTTTGCTGCAGTTTTTGTCGTAAATCCCATCTGTGGTCGTCTTAATATGGCGGACACCGCGTCCTTCATATCCAGAGAGAAAGAGGCGAGAGAGAGAAATACCTTTCCCCTCCCGGGCGGGCACGGGGCCAAGGCTTAGTTCTCAGGCTGGAGACATTCTGCGAGAAGATGCCCACGCCGAAAGAGGTTTTGCTGGGTCTGGATTCACGCTTGTGCAGCTGCAGAGAGGCCTGGAAATGGGATTTTGAAGGCATAGCATGAACTTTATGCAACGTGATGAGCAATAAATAGCATTGAATGTCTGCAATGAATGTGTTACTCGAGTCCCTTGGAATGATATCGCATTGACACAAGCATTGTGATCTAAGGTGGAGAACAGAAGAAATAAAAAAGAAAGTGACAAATTGGACTTTAAGTAAAATATAATTCAGTTCTCTTGTAGGACAAGAATTCTCATTTACTTGGAACGGAAAAGTACCTAAAGTGATGATTTTGTTCTGCTAGGGTGGGCTCAGTCTGAAGGTAATTTCTCAAAACCAGCTGCTCTAAGTGTTAGTTTCCTATTGCCAGGGGATTTACTGGGCACAGGTGTCATGTTCAATCTTCTCCGTCTATCAATAAAGCCAGACTCCAAGTGCCAGCTGGACGGCACACAGCACCTCTGAGACAGGGATGCTCCTGACAGATGCGTCTCACTGTGACAATTTAGAGTGTTCTGGGGGCTTCAAAGATACTCCCAAGTCCTTGGTTCCTGACTTTGCTTCTCCATCATTTCAGGTAGGGCTCCTGTCCAGACAACTCAGCTACATGTCATACCATTCTATTTCTTCAGTTTGTGCCTAAAAATAAATTTTTATCTCTTTTTAACATACAAAAGAATATTTAAATATTTTATATATATATGCAGTTACTACAATAGCTTTAAAGTTGCATAAAGGATGGGGGTGAGAAATAAATTTCTCCTTTTCTCAGTTATCCAGTTTCCTTTTTCAGTGGCAAAAACTGTTATATATTTCTCATATATATATCAAAGATGTTCTGTATGTTCATATATGCCAATTTTTAAAATAACAAACATTAGAACATTATATAAATTATTTTCTATATAGTCTCCTATCACTCTGAATTATTTTTAAAGGCATAGTATTCCATTTTAAATACATTTTTATTTTTATGGCCAGGCCACACTACTAGATATTTTAAGACTTTATATATTTTGCCATTATAAGCAGTATTCCAATGAATATTTTATTTCTCATATAGAAATTTTATACAAAAGCTTTTCAAGTGAAATGCTGGTATATTATGTATAAGTATTTATTATTTTGAGGGTTTTTACCAGATTTTCTTCCCTAAAAGATTTTCCAATTTTTATTCCTATCAGAAGTCTATTTTTCTCCAATACTTGACATGATAGCATATAAAAATACTTCATCCAATTTTTTCTAAAGGTGTTATGCATTTGTTGTTTTTCATTTCTCTTTAATAATGACGTGGAACATCATTATATAACTTTAAAAGTTGCTTGTAGACTGGAGAGAGTACACTGTGAAGGGTGTCTGTCTTGCACATGGTGAGCCCAGGTTTGATCGCCAGCACAATATATGGTCCCCGATCCCATCAGGAGTTATCCCTGAGTTATAACAGAGTCAGGGTCAGGCATGGCCCCAAACCTTAAATAGAAACATAGGGGCTGGAGCAATAGCACAGCGGTTAGGGTGTTTTCCTTGCATGCAACTGACCCAGCTTTGATTCCCAACATCCCATATGGTCCCCTGAGCACCGCCAGGAGTAATTCCTGAGGGCAGAGCCAGAAGTAACCCCTGTGCATCGCCGGGTATAACCCAAAAGGCAAAAAAAAAAGTTATAAAATAAAGACAAATAATAAAAGTAGCTTGTAATTCTTATAATAATGAACATTTTAATCCTGTCTTGACTATATCTCATAGGATTGTTAACCTTTACCTTCACCTGTATCACCTGTCATCCTGCTCATCGATTTGCTCAAGTGGGCTCCAGTAATGTCTCCATTTATCCCTGTAGCATGCTAGTGTAGCCCAAATAGGACCTTTATCTTCGTGACTTGAAAACACTCATTGCATATTTTAAAGAATATTATTTTGTGAAAAATAAAAAAAAACTTTTTTCTAGCTTATTAATGTTTGATTTCTTGCCTTTACTCCTACATTTTATCAGTCTTTTTTGGTTGTTTTTGGTTTGATAACAAATTTAATATATTTAATGTAGTATAATTTGCTATCAGTTTGGATCATCTGCAGATTTTGACAAATCTTTCGCTCAGATTTTCCATTTTTCAGTAGCTAGGTGGTCACACCCAGTGACTGCCCTCGGCACCATGTAATCCCACCAATGGCCAACAGCTGGAGACTTAAAAACCAAGCTCCCGGTAGTTTGCCTGGCAAACTACTGAGAGTTTCCTGCCCACATGGGAGAGCCTTATAAACTCCCTGAGGTGTATTTATATGCCAAAACCAGTAACAATGCTGGATCTTATTCCCCTGACCCTGAAAGAGCCTCCAATGCAGCATTATTGGGAAGGACGAATAAAGAGAGGCTTTTAAAATCTCAGGGCTAGGACTAATGGAGATGTTACTGAGACTGCTGGAGAAATTCGACGGTCAACAGGATGATTATGATGATGATGATGATGATGATGATGATGATGATGATGATGATGATGATGATGATGCATTTTTAAAAATTAGTGTATTTGTACAGATAACTCAACTTCAAGACAAAAGTCTAAAATCTTCTCTTTAAGAACTGCAGAGATTTGCTTTGCATATGGACAGCTTGAGTCTGATCCCCTGCATCCTATATGGTCCGCTGAACAAGGCCAGGAGTAACTGAGTGCAGAGGCAGGAATAAGCCATGAGGATAGCCAAGTACAGCCCACCCCAAAGTCAAAATAAAAATTCCCCATTATTTACTTGTAAATTATTTAATAGTGAAAACTATCATTATTATACACTAATTTCTTTGATTAGTACTACATAAATGTAGTTTCAATGTTACCAATGTACCTGATGAGAAATACATATACTAGCTAGAGAGAAGCTTTACATACTGCTCATGTTGTCTATTCAAAAGTCATTTTCACATGTAAATTAACTTATTTTTTATATTTATATATAAATTTTAGAGCATTTTTAAATCTACAAAAGTTGAATCTTTATTGAGATTTAATTGCATCTATAGATAACCCGGGAAAAATTTGCTCCTTAAAACTATTGATTGACCCAGCCTGCTCCGCGGCCCTGAGCACCCTGGGCTTCCCTCCCATCCGGACTGCCGGCCGAGTGGCCGGCACGCCACCCCCAGCACGTTGACCGCTGTTGGGTTGTGGGAAAGGGGCGTGGCCTAACCGCCAGGGGGCGTGGCCTAAGAAAAGTGGGCGTGGCCTCATTGCCAGCCAGCCAAAGCTCACGCGGCGGCAGGTAGTTTCCTCAACATCCTACCCAAGACTAACATCCTAGCTATTCGCAAGCAGTAGGACAGTAATGCACAAGACCTCACATAAGGGTTGAAGGAAACATCTCAGTAGATCAGGTTCTACAAACGGCAAGTTAAAAGGTAACCACTATTACCTGAGCCTATCCACAATCCTTTTTCACAACAAAAGGAAACAGGGATACTCATCTTCAAGGGCCCTCTTTCATATCACCACAAACAACATGAAGAAACAACGAAAATCCCCATTGCAACCAGAGGACGGTCAAAGGAGTCCGGAAACCTCAATGGGCGCTTCCTACAAACTTGACCTCTCTGAGAAAGAATTCAGACTTGAAATCCTCAACATGTTCAATGAACTCAATGCAAAGATGGACAACTTCAAGGAAGACCTGACGGAAACAATACAACAGACAGCCGACAAAATACGGGAAGAAATGAGAGCAGAAATAAAAAACCTTCAAAAAGAAATGAAAGATTCCGTACATGAAATCAAAAACTCTCTGGCTGCCCTCAACAATAGGATGACTGCAGCCGAAGACAGAATCAGTATGCTTGAAGATGAGCTACAAGAGGCCTACAGGAAAAAACAAACCATGGCAAGAGACCTCAAAATAGCTCTAGCCAGAATCAGAGTCCTAGGGGATGACTTCAAGAGGAACAACATTAGAATCATTGGACTACCAGAACCACAGGGAACCAACCCCAACGAAAAAGACACAGTGAAACAAATCATTGCGGAAAACTTCCCACAGCTGGACAATGCGGGCATCCAGATTCAAGGCGCCCGAAGAGTGCCAGCTAAAAGGGATCCTAACAGAAAAACCCCAAGACATATCATTGTTACAATGCTGGACGTCTTCCAGAGAGACACAACACTCCAAGCAGCAAGGTCCAAGAAGGAAATCGCATACAAAGGAGCACCCCTTAGGCTCACAGCAGATCTATCAGAGGAAACCCTCCAAGCTCGAAGGCAATGGTGGGATATAGTGAAAAGACTCAATGAAATCAACGCTTCACCAAGAATACTTTATCCGGCTAAACTCTCATTCAAACTAGAAGGAATCATACACTACTTTGGGGATAAACAACAGCTCAGGAACTTCATAGACTCAAAACCAAACCTAAAAGAAGCACTAAAGGGGCTATGGTAAGACAAGAACAACCCCTAAAAGCACAACAATCCCTTGCACAAAGACGGCACAAAATCCCATAACAATAATCTCCCTTAATGTCAATGGTCTGAATTCACCGATTAAGAGACACAGACTGGCAAAATGGATTCAGAGACTCAACCAACATTCTGTTGCCTGCAAGAAACACATCTGAATAGCCAGAACAAACACAGACTCAAAGTCAAAGGATGGAAAACAATCCTGCAAGCAAACAACTCCCTCAAGAAAGCCGGGGTGGCTTTACTAGTATCGGACAACATAGACTTCAGGTTGAAAAAGATTAGAAGGGATAGTGAAGGCCACTTTTTATTAATCAAGGGATGTGTACATCAGGAAGAAATCACACTCCTAAATGTCTACGCACCCAATGAGGGACCAGCTAAATACCTACAACGGCTGCTAAGAGACCTAGAGAAGGACATCTCGAGCAACACAATAGTAGTTGGAGACTTCAACACCGCACTGTCTCCTCTGGACAGATCTAGAAGATTAAAACTCACCAAGGAAATACTGGCTTTGAAGGAAGAAATAGAAGAGAGAGGGCTAATAGATCTATACAGGGCTTTATATCCCCCCAAAAAGGAATACACATTCTTTTCCAGTGCACATGGAACATTCTCCAGAATAGACCATGCGCTGGGCCACACAACATACCTCAACAGAATCAACAAGATAGACATTGTACCAGCTATCTTTTCAGACCATGATGCACTGAAGATAAAACTTAATTGTGGACAGATGCAGAAAACCAAATCAAACACCTGGAAATTAAATAGCTCGATATTGAACAATGAGTGGGTCAGGAAAGAAATCAAAGAAGAAATCAAAAGGTACCTAGAAACAAATGAGAATGAAGACACGAGCTACCAGAACCTGTGGGACGCAGCTAAAGCCGTTTTAAGGGGAAAATTTATAGCTCTGCAAGCATATCTCAGGAAGGAAGAAAGGGCCCACATAAATAACTTGACTTCACAGCTCAAGACCTTAGAAAAGGACCAACAAAAGGAGCCAAAACCAGGCAGAAGGAAAGAGATAAAACTTAGAGCAGAAATTAATGACATGGAAACCCAAAAGACAATCCAGAAGATCAATGAAACCAAGAGCTGGTTCTTCGAGAAAATAAACAAGATTGATAAACCACTAGCAAGACTCACAAAGTAAGAGAGAGAGAGAACCCTTATAAGCCGAATCAGAAATGAAAAGGGGGACATCGCAACAGAAACCAATGAAATTCAAAAGATCATCAGAGACTACTTTGAAAATCTCTATGCCACGAAACAAGAGAACCTAGAAGAAATGGATAAATTCCTCGACTCCTATAATCTCCCAAGGCTGAACCAAGAAGACCTGGAGTACCTGAATAGTCCAATTAACATCAAGGAAATTGAAATGGTAATCAAAAGTCTTCCCAAAAACAAAAGCCCAGGTCCGGACGGATTCACTAGTGAGTTCTTCCAAACATTTAAAGAGGACCTTTTGCCAATCCTTCTCAAGCTCTTCCAGGAAATTGAAGAAACAGAAACCCTCCCTAACAGTTTCTATGAGGCTCATATCTCCCTAATACCAAAAGCAAACAAAGACACCACAAAAAAAGAAAACTACGGGCCAATATCCCTGAGGAACACAGATGCAAAAATTCTCAACAAAATATTAGCAAATAGAATTCAACAACTCATCAAAAAGATCATACACCATGACCAAGTGGGATTCATCCCGGGGATGCAAGGATGGTTTAACATCCGGAAATCAATCAACATAATCCACCATATCAACAAAAGAAAAGATAAAAATCATATAATTATATCAATAGATGCAGATAAAGCATTTGACAAGATCCAGCATCCGTTTATGATGAAAACACTAGCCAAAATGGGTATAGAAGGGACCTTCCTCAATATAGTCCAAGCCATTTATCACAAGCCTATGGCAAGCATTGTCCTCAATGGGGAAAAACTAAGATCCTTCCCTCTGAGAACAGGGACGAGACAAGGATGCCCACTCTCTCCACTTCTGTTCAATATAGTACTGGAAGTACTTGCAATAGCGATTAGGCAAGAAAAAGACATTAAGGGCATTCAGGTAGGAAAGGAAGAAATCAAGCTCTCACTATTCGCAGATGATATGATACTATACTTAGAGAACCCTAAAACCTCTACCAAGAAACTCCTAGAAACAATAGAGTCGTATGGTAAAGTTGCAGGCTATAGAATCAATACCCAAAAGTCCATGGCTTTCCTATATGCAAATAATGAGAGAGAAGAAAGTGACCTGAGAAAAGCAATCCCGTTCACAGTTGCGCCTCAAAAAATCAAATACCTCGGAATCAGCTTAACAAAGGAGGTAAAGGACTTGTATAATGAAAACTATAAAACACTACTTCAGGAAATAAAAGAGGATACAAGGAAATGGAAAGACATCCCCTGCTCATGGATTGGAAGAATTAATATTGTCAAAATGGCAATTCTCCCCAAAGCATTGTACAAATTCAATGCGATCCCTATAGGGATACCCTTGACATTCTTCAAAGAAATGGAGCAAGCGCTCCTGAAATTCATATGGAACAATAAGCCCCCACGAATAGCTAAAACAATCCTTGGGAAAAAGAAAATGGGAGGAATCAACCTCCCCAACTTCCAACTCTACTACAAAGCGGTAGTCATTAAAACAGCATGGTACTGGAACAAAGGCAGAGCGGCAGACCAATGGAACAGGATTGAATACTCCGACATACACCCCCAAATATATGATCATCTAATCTTTGATAAGGGAGCAAGAAATGTGAATTGGAGCAAGGAAAGCATGTTTAACAAATTGTGCTGGCAAAACTGGACGGCTACATGCAAAAAAATGGGCTTAGACCTCCATCTATCACCATGTACAAAAATCAGATCAAAATGGATTAAAGACCTCAACTTCAGACCAGAATCCCTAAGGTACATTGAAGATAAGGTCGGCAAAACCCTCGACGACATTGAAGCCAAAGGTATTTTCAAAGCTGACATGCCACTGGCTAAGCTAGTGAAAACAAAGATAAATAAATGGGACTATCTCAAACTAAGAAGCTTCTGCAACTCAAAAGAAACAGTGACCAAAGTACAAAGACAATCTACAGAATGGGAAAGGATATTTATGCAGTACCCATCCGATAAAGGGTTGATAACAAGGATATACAATGCACTGGTTGAACTCCACAAGAAGAAAACTGCCAACCCGATCAAAAAATGGGCTGATGAAATGAACAGAAACTTTTCCAAAGAAGAAATCCGAATGGCTAAGAGGCACATGAGAAAATGTTCAACATCACTAATCATCAGGGAGATGCAGATCAAAACAACATTGAGATATCATCTCACACCACAGAGACTGGCCCACATCCCCTAAAACAAAAGCAACCGGTGTTGGCGTGGATGTGGGGAGAAAGGGACTCTCCTTCACTGCTGGTGGGAATGCCGACTGGTTCAGCCCTTTTGGAAAACAATATGGACGATTCTCAAAAAGTTAGAAATTGAGCTCCCATTTGACCCAGCAATACCACTCCTGGGAATATATCCCGGAGAGGCAAAAAGGTATAGTAGAGATGACATCTACATTTCCATGTTCATTGCAGCTCTGTTCACAATAGCCACAATATGGAAAAAACCAGAGTGCCCAAAAACAGATGATTGGCTAAAGAAACTCTGGTATATTTACACAATGGAATACTATGTAGCTGACAGGAAACATGAAGTCATGAAATTTGCATATAAGTGGATCAACATGGAAAGTATCTTGTTGAGTGAAATGAGTCAGAAATAAAGAGACAGACATAGAAAGATTGCACTCATATGTGGAATATAATGTAACTGAGAAGTACAAGTTGGCAACGATGCAACTTCTGGCAGATGTCTTTCTGGACTTAGTTACTAAAATACTAAATTACAGAAACCCAAAACTGAGAGGCCGCTAAGTGTGGTCACTCGACCTCATACCTCTTCATCCTCAGCAATGGAAAACAAATTATCTAATGCTTCCTTTTCAGCAGGTCTGACTTTAGGGGAGAGACTCTCCAAACAATAATAGTGAGTTTTGTTGAAATATTGTATGCAATCAAAATGAAAGTAAAGTGAAATTTATTAGTTACACAGGCGGGGGGGGGGCTTAGGGTGGGGGGGCTAGGGGCGTGGGGGGGTTGGGGTGTGAGGAGGCGGGGTGGAGCTATACTGGGATTCTTGGTGGTGGAATATGAGCACTGGTGAAGGGATGGGTATTCGAGCATTGTATAACTGAGATTTAAACCTGAAACCTTTGTAACTTTCCACATGGTGACTCAATAAAAAATTAAAAAAAAATAAAAAAAATAAAACTATTGATTGTCCGAACCCATTGTCGAATACTAACCCTAAGTGTTTGAGGCTTGCTCAGTTAATTAACCCTTTCCGCCCCCCAGAGAGGCTTGCAGTGTTCTTATGAGCAACCCTAACCCCACCCCCCAGTTTATCCTTAACCTTTCCTTTGTGTTAGTTTCCAGATTCCCTAGGTCAGGCTTGGTTACTTATAAGTCAAACCTTCTGGTCACTCTGGACTTGTAGTGAATTACTTGCTTTTCTATTTCCCCTAGAGCCTTTTCATATTTAACTATAGAGCAATGTTCTTTGCTTAAACACAGAAAGAACGTTAATGCTGTGCTCCTAAGCTTTGGGAGGTGATTGACTCTGAGATATATCTACTCCTGGGCACCTGTCATAATTACTTAACTCAGGCTTCAGTTGCCATAGTTCCTAACACCCCGCAAAGGGGGTTCCCACCGTGAGACCTGGATGAACCTAGCCTGAGCCACAAAGCTAACCCAGCATCGAAATGGAACAGTCTAGAAAGCATAAAAACATGGTCTTGATGCGAGCTGGTATGGCTTAAGAGAGAGGACCCCCATGGGAAAGGACAAGCTGAATCAGCCTGAGGCCCTAGTCTGGGATTTGTGGTTAAAGCCTCCCTTGCCCTCTCAGAGAACTAAGTTTGGAATCTGTATCTCTTACTATGTTTGTCCAAATAACTGCAAGTATTAATAAGAAGGAAACTTAATTGTACAGCTTGTACTAGTAGCAAGGGAAAGAGAAAAACAATATAATGCTTGTGCCCCTGAGCGAATCTCTCTGAATAGGCACTCTGGGAGACAGAGCGTCTCCTTGAGTTAATTCCCCAGGAGAATTGCCTCCATCTCACAGTGCTTTACCTCTGTGAATGGTCAACCACACCTATGTGCAGTCCTGTGCTTCGAATCCCTCAGATGTTCTACAATTACTCTAACAGTTTTGCAATAAGTAGGCCATTTTGTCATCCCTGTGAGTCCCCTGTCTCTTTATTCCTCTGCTGGGGAGGCCCAGGGAAGCAGTTCTCAGCCACAGAACATGTTGCACATTTGAATTCACACTTCAATGGGCCCAGCTGCACATCTCCTTAAGTGCAAAGCCACGTAGGTGGACTCATGGGAGCTCCTTATCAAATCTCACACTGCTCAGTTATAATTCCTATCACTGGGTGAAGATGGGAGAGTACTTCCCACCCTAATCCCTAAAACTATTGCCTTCAACACTACAGGAGCACTACAAACTGAACAGGAAAACACCTAAAAGTATACCAATGTGAAAACAAATCAATACAGAAGTCTCAATTAGCATAGACCAGCTCAGTAAACTACTTCAATGACACTCAAACAATTACGTCAGTGACACTAATGTCATTGAAGAAACAATCGCACAAGAAGTCAGCAAAAATCAAGTATGAAATCAAAAATGAGAAAACTAAAAGCAGAAATAAAGAGTATGGTACATGATATTAAATATTCAATGGAATTTCTGAAAAATGGTATAACAGCGGCTGAGGAAAAGATCAAGGTACTCCAAGATAAGATGGAGGAAACCACTAAAAACACCAGAAGGTGGAAAATAGTCTGAAAAGAAATAAACAATCAGAATGCTATTGTATAAATTTAAGAGGAACAATATAAGAATCATTGGAGGGCTGGATCAATAGTACAGAGAGTTGGGCATTTGCATGTGCGACCAACCCAGATTAGACTCTCAGCATCCCATATGGTCCCCTGAGCGTTGCTAAGAGTAATTCCTGAGTGCAAAGCCAGGAGTAACCCCTGTGAATCATTGGGTGTGACCCAAAACTTAAAAAAAAAAGAAAGGATCACTGGAGTTCCTGATGAACAAGAAGATGAATTTAAAAACGTGAGAAATAATAAGTTAAATAAATCATAGGTAAGTATTTTCCAGAGTGGAAGAGTGCAGAGAATCAAATACAAAAGGCCTCAAGAGGTCACAAGAGTTCCAGTGAAAACTAACCCACATGGGAAGACTCCAATTTATTTGTCTGCTCAAACCAACAAAACCCAAAGATAGACTGAATATTAAAAGCACCAAGATCTAAAAAGAAAATTACATAGAAATGAGAGCCCATAAAATTCACAGATCTATCAAAAGAGACACTCAACAAGCCAGAAGAGAATAGAGATATACAATATAAAACCTCAATTAAATGAACAGGTCATCAGGAAAATTCTATCCAACTAGATTATCATTCAAATTTGATGGAATAATAAAAGGCTTCCGGGACAAACAGTGGCTTGAGGAATTTACAGCCATGAAACCAGTCTGCAAGGATATGTTATATATGTATTATATAACTTATTACATTCCTTTTACATCCATAGAAATTTTATTATAATCCTTTACTTACTGATGCAGACACTTAAGCAGAATCTATAATACAATTTTTTCTAAAATAAAGCCAATATTACCTTTCTTAGAATAAAACACACTTTTATGCTTCTACAGGAATATTCAGACATTTCATTTAAATTTTCTCTAACTGTATTCACTCTTACTAACGTCTACATTTGTTGGATTTATCTGCACTTAAGCACTGTCTGTAGCACTGTCGTCCCATTGTTCATCAATTTACTTATGCGGGCACCAGTAATGTCTCCATTGTGAGACTCGTTGTTACTGTTTTTGGCATATCGAATACACCACGGGTAGCTTGCCAGGCTCTGTTGTGTGGGAGAAATACTCTTGGTAGCTTGCCAGGCTCTCCGAGAGGGGCGGAGAAATCAAACCTGGGTCAGCCGCATGCAAAGCAAATGCCCTATCCTCTATGCTATCACTCCAGCCCTGGATTTATCTATTTTACTTAAATTTTAACTGTATCAGCACAGAATTATTCATAATATTAAATTTTAATTTATATATCTGTAGAAAGATAAGATTTTTTTAAATAACTTAAACAATTTATTATATATCTTCAAAATTCTGGTGGTATTAGGATATTAGCTCTATTCATCTATGTGTGTAGGTGTCACCATCTCCACAATAAAAATAAGAGAGAGATCTATTCCAAATATGGGATAAGAAAGAAGTATAGTAATGAAAAAGCAAATGATCAAATCCACCAGAAATGAAGATTTTGCCTATGAAACTGGGTTTACATATGAATGGAAAGGGATATAGGTCATTGCTTGGGACGTTAATGGATGTAGGTGCAATGTTGTAATTATCTGTGAAAAGTATGATTTACACTGTTGTATCCATGAAAAGTATTATTTACAATACTGTAAATCCTCATACCTCAATAAAAATTTTAAAGAGAAAATAAGACTTTTCTCTACAATATTGTAAACTAATTAAAATTATAGAAGGAAAACCTTGTTAAAAAAATTCAGATTGTTCACCTATTACCTAGGTGGGAAGATTAGGGATTCTTGTAGTTGATAAATATTCTATTTCTTGTAGCTGATAAATATTCTATTTCTTATCCTAAATTGTGGTTGTATGCTTAAGTTTTTAGTAAGTATAAAATGGTACAGAGAGTATGGTATCATTTAATAAGATGAAGCAGCAACATTCTGTAGCAAATAAGATAAATTTTCTTAGAGAATAGACAATGGACCGAAAGAGCTCCACTATCCTAGAGGGTCTAGTTGCCCTAGAGGTAAGGCTGAATGGTTTTTCGAAAATGCTGGCACTACCAATATGTTTCTCCTTGATGTATCTATATCTACAAAACTATAACCCTAAATAAACTGCCCCTCTTTAGATTATCTAATGCCTACAGTAAGTAATCAATTTGTCTTCAAACATTTTTGTCTTCAAATATGAGCAAGCAAGTCATTACCCATATCCAAATCACCATTTGTGGAGTAATCTCAAACACCAATAAACTAACTACTATCCCTAATCACCCCACTCTGAGTGTATGTAGTAGGCAGCTGAATAGAATTCACAAAAATTATTAAACTATCCTATTTTCAATTTTTTATTCTGCTTCACTCATTCTTTTCTACGTAAACCACAGTGAAACACTTGACCATATTTGTTCTCCTCTGCTTCATAATTTACTCCATCACCCTGGTAACCTTTAGTAATAATATAAATTACTGATGGTAGTTGTCTTCTGATATTTTAACCTTAATACACTTCAAATTTTCTGTTATTGCCCTTTAAAATATCAGGGTTATTTTCATTTATATTAACATTTGTAAGAGCTACCTAGAATATAGTTGAATCTCTCATTCAGTAAAAAATGAATAAATCCTACCAGAAAGGGAATTTTCTCTGATTTAAGATCACAACTTTGAATTGTTTTTTAATATGATTTCACCAATACCATCTCAGCCATATTCACTTCCTATCCCCTCACTGAACCTGCAATGATAGATTATTTCTGATTAGATTTCAGAGTTGGTAAAGAGATAGCAGAGATAAGAATTCCAAGTGAAAGTTATCCATTTAATATTTAATCTTGGTATAGACTTTATCATGTTTCTTTTCTACTCACTTATTTTTAGTCATGATATATGACATGATCATTAGATACCTGAATTCTTTTTCCTAACTATTGGATTTCTTGATAAATTCAGAGATTATTTTCTTCCTGTATCTTCATGAATAATTATTACACATTTTCCTCTATTCACAAGTTATACCTTAGTATTTCTAAAATATTATAAAGCAATTTTTATCCCAGTTCTATTTTGTGTTTTTTATGTTTATAAGATTTCCCATGTCAAAGGAAAACTTTGATATTACGTATATAATGACAAATAAAAGTCACATCAACTAGCCAATAAAAATCTGGGAGTTGAGAGATAGCTCATGGTTCACAGGTGCTTACTGTGCATTAATAAGGACCTATATTTAATGCTTGGAACCACATAGTCTTCCTCCTGCATTGCTGAGTCCAACCTTTGAGGCCTCTGAGCACAACTTGGTATAATTGTGGTGACTCCAACATTGTTGAACCTGAGAAGTATTTATCCCCTAGATGCTAGCATTAACAGTCAAACCTCCATGGCTTAGTATCATTGAAAGTAGCCCCTAGGCTCCTGGACATTACTTGGGATTCCCAAAATAAATAATTATAATTATTTCTTATATATATATACAGATATATATATTCTACAAACATCGTATATATTCATATTTACCTTTCCTCTTATATATATTCTGAAGCCATCTGTGATTTTAGAGTGCTACATATGGAACAGTGGTAATGAAAGGACACTCTACAAGCAGGGTGTTTTTCATGGCCTTCTGTCTCGGTGCTGGCCAACCCCAGTGGCCAGACTCATGGTGCAGATCACAGGCACACAAAGTAGTACTAATAATTAATATGTGTTGAGTGCATCTTATGTGTCACTTTAGGAGCTCAGTGCTTTTAGAAATATATATCTAGAGAGGTAGTCCCATGGATAAGGTGTTTCCTTGCACTCAGTTGACCTGAGTTCAACCTCTGGCACCACATACAGTTCCCTGAGCTACCCA